>NC_063277.1:5881051-6189718 GCF_910591885.1 Bombus terrestris
GTTACAACGTAATACTATTTAACGTTATACGTTATAACGTAATACTATATAACGTTAAACGTTATAACGTCATACTATGTAACGTTACACGTTGTATGGTAATAGTATATAACGTTATACATTACAACGTAATACTATTTAACGTTATACGTTATAACGTAATACTATATAACGTTACACGTAGTATGGTAATAGTATATGACGTTATACGTTATAACGTAATACTATATAACGTCATACGTTACAACGTAATACTATATTACGTTACACGTTGTATGGTAATAGTATATGACGTTATACGTTATAACGTAATACTATATAACGTTGCACATTATATCGTAATACTATATAACGTTACCCGTTGTATGGTAATAGTACATCACGATATACGTTATATCGTAATGCTATATAACGTTACCCGCTGTATGGTAATAGTACATAACGTTAAACGTTATAACGTCATACTATATAACGTTACACGTTGTATAGTAGTGTTATATAACGTTATACGTTATAACGTAATACTATATAACGTTATACGTTTCATCGTAATACTACATAACGTTAAAGGTTATAACGTCATACTACATAACGTTAAACGTTATAACGTCATACTATATAACGTTACACGTTGTATGGTAATAGTATATGACGTTGTACGTTATAACGTAACACTATATAACGCTATACGTTATAACGTAATACTATATAACGTTATACGTTTCATCATAATACTACATAACGTTAAAGGTTATAACGTCATACTACATAACGTTTAACGTTATAACGTCATACTATATAACGTTACCCGTTGTATGGTAATAGTACATAACGTTAAACGTTATAACGTAATACTACATAACGTTAAACGTTATAACGTCATACTATATAAAGTTACACGTTGTATGGTAATAGTATATAACGTTATACGTTACAACGTAATACTATTTAACGATATACTTTATAGCGTAATACTATATAACGTTATATGTTTTAAGGTAATACTACATAACGTTAAACGTTATAACGTCATACCATGTAACGTTACACGTTGTGTGGTAATAGTATATAACGTTATACATTACAGCGTAATACTATTTAACGTTATACGTTATAACGTAATACTATATAACGATACACGTTATATCGTAATAGTATATAACGTTATACGTTATAACGTAATACTACATAACGTTAAACGATGTAGCGTCATACTATATAACGTTACACGTAGTATGGTAATAGTATATGACGTTATACGTTGTATGTTAATAGTATATAACGTTATACGTTATATCGTAATAGTATATAACGTTATACGTTATAACGTAACACTACAGAACGTTAAACGTTAGAACGTAATACTATATAACGTTACACGCTGTATGGTAATAGTATAAGACGTTATACGTTATAACGTAATACTATTTAACGTTATACGTTATAACGTCATACTATATAACGTTACACGTTGTATAGTAGTGTTATATAACGTTATACGTTATGACGTAATACTATATAACGCTATACGTTATAACGTAATACTATATAACGATACACGTTATATCGTAATAGTATATAACGTTATACGTTATAACCTAATACTACAGAACGTTAAACGTTAGAACGTAATACTATACAACGTTACACGTTGTATGGTAATAGTATATGACGATATACGTTATAACGTAATACTATATAACGTTACACGTTGTATGGTAATAGTATATGACGTTATACGTTATAACGTAATACTATATAACGATACACGTTATACCGTAATAGTATATAACGTTATACGTTATAACGTAATACTACATAACGTTAAACGATATAGCGTCATACTATATAACGTTACACGTTGTATGGTAATAGTATATGACGTTATACGTTACAACGTAATACTATTTAACGTTATACGTTATAACGTAATACTATATAACGTTAAACGTTATAACGTCATACTATGTAACGTTACACGTTGTATGGTAATAGTATATAACGTTATACATTACAACGTGATACTATTTAACGTTATACGTTATAACGTAATTCTATATAACGTTACACGTAGTATGGTAATAGTATATGACGTTATACGTTATAACGTAATACTATATAACGTCATACGTTACAACGTAATACTATATTACGTTACACGTTGTATGGTAATAGTATATGACGTTATACGTTATAACGTAAAACTACATAACGATAAACGTTATAACGTCATACTATATAACGGTACACGTTGTATGGTAATAGTATATGACGTTATACGTTATAACGTAATACTATATAACGTTACACGTTATATCGTAATAGTATAGAACGTTACACGTTGTATGGTAATAGTATATAACGTTATACGTTATATCGTAATAGTATATAACGTTATACGTTATAACGTAACACTACAGAACGTTAAACGTTAGAACGTAATACTATATAACGTTACACGCTGTATGGTAATAGTATAAGACGTTATACGTTATAACGTAATACTATATAACGTCATGCGTTACAACGTAATACTATATAACGTTATACGTTGTATGGTAATAGTATATAACGTTATACGTTATAACGTAATACTATTTAACGTTATACGTTATAACGTAATACTATATAACGTTACACGTTACATCGTAATAGTATATAACGTTATACGTTATAACGTAATACTACAGAACGTTAAACGTTATAACGTAATACTATATATCGTCATATGTTATAACGTAATACCATATAACGTTATATGTTTTACCGTAATACTACATAACGTTAAACGATATAACGTCATACTATATAACGTTACACGTTGTATGGTAATGGTATATGACGTTATACGTTATAACGTAATACTATATATCGATACACGTTATATCGTAATAGTATATAGCGTTATACGTTATAATGTAATACTACATAACGTTAAACGATATAACGACATACTATATAATGTTACACGTTGTATGGTAACAGTATATGACGTTATACGTTATAACGTAATACTATTTAACGTTATACGTTATAACGTCATACTATATAACGTTACACGTTGTATAGTAGTGTTATATAACGTTATACGTTATAACGTAATACTATATAACGCTATACGTTATAACGTAATACTATATAACGATACACGTTATATCGTAATAGTATATAACGTTATACGTTATAACCTAATACTACAGAACGTTAAACGTTATAACGTAATACTATACAACGTTACACGTTGTATGGTAATAGTATATGACGATATACGTTATAACGTAATACTATATAACGTTACACGTTGTATGGTAATAGTATATGACGTTATACGTTATAACGTAATACTATATAACGATACACGTTATATCGTAATAGTATATAACGTTATACGTTATAACGTAATACTACATAACGTTAAACGATATAGCGTCATACTATATAACGTTACACGTTGTATGGTAATAGTATATGACGTTATACGTTACAACGTAATACTATTTAACGTTATACGTTATAACGTAATACTATATAACGTTAAACGTTATGACGTCATACTATATAACGTTACACGTTGTATGGTAATAGTATATGACGTTATACGTTATAACGTAATACTATATAACGTTGCACATTATATCGTAATACTATATAACGTTACCCGTTGTATGGTAATAGTATATGACGTTATACGTTATAACGTAATACTATATAACGTCATACGTTACAACGTAATACTATATTACGTTACACGTTGTATGGTAATAGTATATGACGTTATACGTTATAACGTAATACTATATAACGTTGCACATTATATCGTAATACTATATAACGTTACCCGTTGTATGGTAATAGTACATAACGATATACGTTATATCGTAATGCTATATAACGTTACCCGCTGTATGGTAATAGTACATAACGTTAAACGTTATAACGTCATACTATATAACGTTACACGTTGTATAGTAGTGTTATATAACGTTATACGTTATAACGTAATACTATATAACGTTATACGTTTCATCGTAATACTACATAACGTTAAAGGTTATAACGTCATACTACATAACGTTAAACGTTATAACGTCATACTATATAACGTTACACGTTGTATGGTAATAGTATATGACGTTGTACGTTATAACGTAACACTATATAACGCTATACGTTATAACGTAATACTATATAACGTTATACGTTTCATCATAATACTACATAACGTTAAAGGTTATAACGTCATACTACATAACGTTTAACGTTATAACGTCATACTATATAACGTTACCCGTTGTATGGTAATAGTACATAACGTTAAACGTTATAACGTAATACTACATAACGTTAAACGTTATAACGTCATACTATATAAAGTTACACGTTGTATGGTAATAGTATATAACGTTATACGTTACAACGTAATACTATTTAACGATATACTTTATAGCGTAATACTATATAACGTTATATGTTTTAAGGTAATACTACATAACGTTAAACGTTATAACGTCATACCATGTAACGTTACACGTTGTGTGGTAATAGTATATAACGTTATACATTACAGCGTAATACTATTTAACGTTATACGTTATAACGTAATACTATATAACGATACACGTTATATCGTAATAGTATATAACGTTATACGTTATAACGTAATACTACATAACGTTAAACGATGTAGCGTCATACTATATAACGTTACACGTAGTATGGTAATAGTATATGACGTTATACGTTGTATGTTAATAGTATATAACGTTATACGTTATATCGTAATAGTATATAACGTTATACGTTATAACGTAACACTACAGAACGTTAAACGTTAGAACGTAATACTATATAACGTTACACGCTGTATGGTAATAGTATAAGACGTTATACGTTATAACGTAATACTATTTAACGTTATACGTTATAACGTCATACTATATAACGTTACACGTTGTATAGTAGTGTTATATAACGTTATACGTTATGACGTAATACTATATAACGCTATACGTTATAACGTAATACTATATAACGATACACGTTATATCGTAATAGTATATAACGTTATACGTTATAACCTAATACTACAGAACGTTAAACGTTAGAACGTAATACTATACAACGTTACACGTTGTATGGTAATAGTATATGACGATATACGTTATAACGTAATACTATATAACGTTACACGTTGTATGGTAATAGTATATGACGTTATACGTTATAACGTAATACTATATAACGATACACGTTATACCGTAATAGTATATAACGTTATACGTTATAACGTAATACTACATAACGTTAAACGATATAGCGTCATACTATATAACGTTACACGTTGTATGGTAATAGTATATGACGTTATACGTTACAACGTAATACTATTTGACGTTATACGTTATAACGTAATACTATATAACGTTAAACGTTATAACGTCATACTATGTAACGTTACACGTTGTATGGTAATAGTATATAACGTTATACATTACAACGTGATACTATTTAACGTTATACGTTATAACGTAATTCTATATAACGTTACACGTAGTATGGTAATAGTATATGACGTTATACGTTATAACGTAATACTATATAACGTCATACGTTACAACGTAATACTATATTACGTTACACGTTGTATGGTAATAGTATATGACGTTATACGTTATAACGTAAAACTACATAACGATAAACGTTATAACGTCATACTATATAACGGTACACGTTGTATGGTAATAGTATATGACGTTATACGTTATAACGTAATACTATATAACGTTACACGTTATATCGTAATAGTATAGAACGTTACACGTTGTATGGTAATAGTATATAACGTTATACGTTATATCGTAATAGTATATAACGTTATACGTTATAACGTAACACTACAGAACGTTAAACGTTAGAACGTAATACTATATAACGTTACACGCTGTATGGTAATAGTATAAGACGTTATACGTTATAACGTAATACTATATAACGTCATGCGTTACAACGTAATACTATATAACGTTATACGTTGTATGGTAATAGTATATAACGTTATACGTTATAACGTAATACTATTTAACGTTATACGTTATAACGTAATACTATATAACGTTACACGTTACATCGTAATAGTATATAACGTTATACGTTATAACGTAATACTACAGAACGTTAAACGTTATAACGTAATACTATATATCGTCATATGTTATAACGTAATACCATATAACGTTATATGTTTTACCGTAATACTACATAACGTTAAACGATATAACGTCATACTATATAACGTTACACGTTGTATGGTAATGGTATATGACGTTATACGTTATAACGTAATACTATATATCGATACACGTTATATCGTAATAGTATATAGCGTTATACGTTATAATGTAATACTACATAACGTTAAACGATATAACGACATACTATATAATGTTACACGTTGTATGGTAACAGTATATGACGTTATACGTTACAACGTAATACTATTTAACGTTATACGTTATAACGTCATACTATATAACGTTACACGTTGTATAGTAGTGTTATATAACGTTATACGTTATAACGTAATACTATATAACGCTATACGTTATAACGTAATACTATATAACGATACACGTTATATCGTAATAGTATATAACGTTATACGTTATAACCTAATACTACAGAACGTTAAACGTTATAACGTAATACTATACAACGTTACACGTTGTATGGTAATATTATATGACGTTATACGTTATTACGTAATACTATATAACGTTACGCATTGTATGGTAATAGTATATGACGTTATACGTTATAACGTAATACTATATAACGATACACGTTATATCGTAATAGTATATAACGTTATACGTTATAACGTAATACTACATAACGTTAAACGATATAGCGTCATACTATATAACGTTACACGTTGTATGGTAATAGTATATGACGTTATACGTTACAACGTAATACTATTTAACGTTATACGTTATAACGTAATACTATATAACGTTAAACGTTATGACGTCATACTATATAACGTTACACGTTGTATGGTAATAGTATATGACGTTATACGTTATAACGTAATACTATATAACGTTGCACATTATATCGTAATACTATATAACGTTACCCGTTGTATGGTAATAGTACATAACGATATACGTTATATCGTAATGCTATATAACGTTACCCGTTGTATGGTAATAGTACATAACGTTAAACGTTATAACGTCATACTATATAACGTTACACGTTGTATAGTAGTATTATATAACGTTATACGTTATAACGTAATACTATATAACGCTATACGTTATAACGTAATACTATATAACGTTACACGTTGTATGGTAATAGTGTATAACGTTATACGTTACAACGTAATACTATATAACGTTATACGTTATAACGTAATACTATATAACGTTAAACGTTATAACGTCATACTATGTAATGTTACACGTTGTATGGTAATAGTATATAACGTTATACATTACAACGTAATACTATTTAACGTTATACGTTATAACGTAATACTATATAACGTTACACGTAGTATGGTAATAGTATATGACGTTATACGTTATAACGTAATACTATATAACGTCATACGTTACAACGTAATACTATATTACGTTACACGTTGTATGGTAATAGTATATGACGTTATACGTTATAACGTAATACTATATAACGTTACACGTTTTATCGTAATAATATATAACGTTATACGTTATAACGTAAAACTACATAACGATAAACGTTATAACGTCATATTATATAACGGTACACGTTGTATGGTAATAGTATATGACGTTGTACGTTATAACGTAACACTATATAACGCTATACGTTATAACGTAATACTATATAACGTTATACGTTTCATCGTAATACTACATAACGTTAAAGGTTATAACGTCATACTACATAACGTTTAACGTTATAACGTCATACTATATAACGTTACCCGTTGTATGGTAATAGTACATAATGTTAAACGTTATAACGTAATACTACATAACGTTAAACGTTATAACGTAATACTATATTACGTTACACGTTGTATGGTAATAGTATATGACGTTATACGTTATAACGTAATACTATATAACGTTACACGTTTTATCGTAATAAAATATAACGTTATACGTTATAACGTAAAACTACATAACGATAAACGTTATAACGTCATATTATATAACGGTACACGTTGTATGGTAATAGTATATGACGTTGTACGTTATAACGTCATACTATATAACGTTACACGTTGTATAGTAGTATTATATAACGTTATACGTTATAACGTAATACTATATAACGCTATACGTTATAACGTAATACTATATAACGTTATATGTTTTATCGTAATACTACATAACGTTAAACGTTATAACGTCATACTATATAACGTTACACGTTGTATGGTAATAGTATATGACGTTGTACGTTATAACGTAACACTATATAGCGCTATACGTTATAACGTAATACTATTTAACGTTATACGTTATAACGTAATACTATATAACGATACACGTTATATCGTAATAGTATATAACGTTATACGTTATAACGTAATACTACATAACGTTAAACGATATAGGGTCATACTATATAACGTTACACGTTGTATGGTAATAGTATATGACGTTATACGTTACAACGTAATACTATTTAACGTTATACGTTATAACGTAATACTATATAACGTTAAACGTTATAACGTCATACTATGTAACGTTACACGTTGTATGGTAATAGTATATAACGTTATACATTACAACGTAATACTATTTAACGTTATACGTTATAACGTAATACTATATAACGTTACACGTAGTATGGTAATAGTATATGACGTTATACGTTGTATGTTAATAGTATATAACGTTATACGTTATATCGTAATAGTATATAACGTTATACGTTATAACGTAACACTACAGAACGTTAAACGTTAGAACGTAATACTATATAACGTTACACGCTGTATGGTAATAGTATAAGACGTTATACGTTATAACGTAATACTATTTAACGTTATACGTTATAACGTCATACTATATAACGTTACACGTTGTATAGTAGTGTTATATAACGTTATACGTTATGACGTAATACTATATAACGCTATACGTTATAACGTAATACTATATAACGATACACGTTATATCGTAATAGTATATAACGTTATACGTTATAACCTAATACTACAGAACGTTAAACGTTAGAACGTAATACTATACAACGTTACACGTTGTATGGTAATAGTATATGACGATATACGTTATAACGTAATACTATATAACGTTACACGTTGTATGGTAATAGTATATGACGTTATACGTTATAACGTAATACTATATAACGATACACGTTATACCGTAATAGTATATAACGTTATACGTTATAACGTAATACTACATAACGTTAAACGATATAGCGTCATACTATATAACGTTACACGTTGTATGGTAATAGTATATGACGTTATACGTTACAACGTAATACTATTTAACGTTATACGTTATAACGTAATACTATATAACGTTAAACGTTATAACGTCATACTATGTAACGTTACACGTTGTATGGTAATAGTATATAACGTTATACATTACAACGTGATACTATCTAACGTTATACGTTATAACGTAATTCTATATAACGTTACACGTAGTATGGTAATAGTATATGACGTTATACGTTATAACGTAATACTATATAACGTCATACGTTACAACGTAATACTATATTACGTTACACGTTGTATGGTAATAGTATATGACGTTATACGTTATAACGTAAAACTACATAACGATAAACGTTATAACGTCATACTATATAACGGTACACGTTGTATGGTAATAGTATATGACGTTATACGTTATAACGTAATACTATATAACGTTACACGTTATATCGTAATAGTATAGAACGTTACACGTTGTATGGTAATAGTATATAACGTTATACGTTATATCGTAATAGTATATAACGTTATACGTTATAACGTAACACTACAGAACGTTAAACGTTAGAACGTAATACTATATAACGTTACACGCTGTATGGTAATAGTATAAGACGTTATACGTTATAACGTAATACTATATAACGTCATGCGTTACAACGTAATACTATATAACGTTATACGTTGTATGGTAATAGTATATAACGTTATACGTTATAACGTAATACTATTTAACGTTATACGTTATAACGTAATACTATATAACGTTACACGTTACATCGTAATAGTATATAACGTTATACGTTATAACGTAATACTACAGAACGTTAAACGTTATAACGTAATACTATATATCGTCATATGTTATAACGTAATACCATATAACGTTATATGTTTTACCGTAATACTACATAACGTTAAACGATATAACGTCATACTATATAACGTTACACGTTGTATGGTAATGGTATATGACGTTATACGTTATAACGTAATACTATATATCGATACACGTTATATCGTAATAGTATATAGCGTTATACGTTATAATGTAATACTACATAACGTTAAACGATATAACGACATACTATATAATGTTACACGTTGTATGGTAACAGTATATGACGTTATACGTTATAACGTAATACTATTTAACGTTATACGTTATAACGTCATACTATATAACGTTACACGTTGTATAGTAGTGTTATATAACGTTATACGTTATAACGTAATACTATATAACGCTATACGTTATAACGTAATACTATATAACGATACACGTTATATCGTAATAGTATATAACGTTATACGTTATAACCTAATACTACAGAACGTTAAACGTTATAACGTAATACTATACAACGTTACACGTTGTATGGTAATAGTATATGACGATATACGTTATAACGTAATACTATATAACGTTACACGTTGTATGGTAATAGTATATGACGTTATACGTTATAACGTAATACTATATAACGATACACGTTATATCGTAATAGTATATAACGTTATACGTTATAACGTAATACTACATAACGTTAAACGATATAGCGTCATACTATATAACGTTACACGTTGTATGGTAATAGTATATGACGTTATACGTTACAACGTAATACTATTTAACGTTATACGTTATAACGTAATACTATATAACGTTAAACGTTATGACGTCATACTATATAACGTTACACGTTGTATGGTAATAGTATATGACGTTATACGTTATAACGTAATACTATATAACGTTGCACATTATATCGTAATACTATATAACGTTACCCGTTGTATGGTAATAGTACATAACGATATACGTTATATCGTAATGCTATATAACGTTACCCGTTGTATGGTAATAGTACATAACGTTAAACGTTATAACGTCATACTATATAACGTTACACGTCGTATAGTAGTATTATATAACGTTATACGTTATAACGTAATACTATATAACGCTATACGTTATAACGTAATACTATGTAACGTTACACGTTGTATGGTAATAGTGTATAACGTTATACGTTACAACGTAATACTATTTAACGTTATACGTTATAACGTAATACTATATAACGTTAAACGTTATAACGTCATACTATGTAATGTTACACGTTGTATGGTAATAGTATATAACGTTATACATTACAACGTAATACTATTTAACGTTATACGTTATAACGTAATACTATATAACGTTACACGTAGTATGGTAATAGTATATGACGTTATACGTTATAACGTAATACTATATAACGTCATACGTTACAACGTAATACTATATTACGTTACACGTTGTATGGTAATAGTATATGACGTTATACGTTATAACGTAATACTATATAACGTTACACGTTTTATCGTAATAATATATAACGTTATACGTTATAACGTAAAACTACATAACGATAAACGTTATAACGTCATATTATATAACGGTACACGTTGTATGGTAATAGTATATGACGTTGTACGTTATAACGTAACACTATATGACGCTATACGTTATAACGTAATACTATATAACGTTATACGTTTCATCGTAATACTACATAACGTTAAAGGTTATAACGTCATACTACATAACGTTTAACGTTATAACGTCATACTATATAACGTTACCCGTTGTATGGTAATAGTACATAATGTTAAACGTTATAACGTAATACTACATAACGTTAAACGTTATAACGTAATACTATATTACGTTACACGTTGTATGGTAATAGTATATGACGTTATACGTTATAACGTAATACTATATAACGTTACACGTTTTATCGTAATAAAATATAACGTTATACGTTATAACGTAAAACTACATAACGATAAACGTTATAACGTCATATTATATAACGGTACACGTTGTATGGTAATAGTATATGACGTTGTACGTTATAACGTCATACTATATAACGTTACACGTTGTATAGTAGTATTATATAACGTTATACGTTATAACGTAATACGATATAACGCTATACGTTATAACGTAATACTATGTAACGTTATATGTTTTATCGTAATACTACATAACGTTAAACGTTATAACGTCATACTATATAACGTTACACGTTGTATGGTAATAGTATATGACGTTGTACGTTATAACGTAACACTATATAGCGCTATACGTTATAACGTAATACTATTTAACGTTATACGTTATAACGTAATACTATATAACGATACACGTTATATCGTAATAGTATATAACGTTATACGTTATAACGTAATACTACATAACGTTAAACGATATAGGGTCATACTATATAACGTTACACGTTGTATGGTAATAGTATATGACGTTATACGTTACAACGTAATACTATTTAACGTTATACGTTATAACGTAATACTATATAACGTTAAACGTTATAACGTCATACTATGTAACGTTACACGTTGTATGGTAATAGTATATAACGTTATACATTACAACGTAATACTATTTAACGTTATACGTTATAACGTAATACTATATAACGTTACACGTAGTATGGTAATAGTATATGACGTTATACGTTGTATGTTAATAGTATATAACGTTATACGTTATATCGTAATAGTATATAACGTTATACGTTATAACGTAACACTACAGAACGTTAAACGTTAGAACGTAATACTATATAACGTTACACGCTGTATGGTAATAGTATAAGACGTTATACGTTATAACGTAATACTATTTAACGTTATACGTTATAACGTCATACTATATAACGTTACACGTTGTATAGTAGTGTTATATAACGTTATACGTTATGACGTAATACTATATAACGCTATACGTTATAACGTAATACTATATAACGATACACGTTATATCGTAATAGTATATAACGTTATACGTTATAACCTAATACTACAGAACGTTAAACGTTAGAACGTAATACTATACAACGTTACACGTTGTATGGTAATAGTATATGACGATATACGTTATAACGTAATACTATATAACGTTACACGTTGTATGGTAATAGTATATGACGTTATACGTTATAACGTAATACTATATAACGATACACGTTATACCGTAATAGTATATAACGTTATACGTTATAACGTAATACTACATAACGTTAAACGATATAGCGTCATACTATATAACGTTACACGTTGTATGGTAATAGTATATGACGTTATACGTTACAACGTAATACTATTTAACGTTATACGATATAACGTAATACTATATAACGTTAAACGTTATAACGTCATACTATGTAACGTTACACGTTGTATGGTAATAGTATATAACGTTATACATTACAACGTGATACTATTTAACGTTATACGTTATAACGTAATTCTATATAACGTTACACGTAGTATGGTAATAGTATATGACGTTATACGTTATAACGTAATACTATATAACGTCATACGTTACAACGTAATACTATATTACGTTACACGTTGTATGGTAATAGTATATGACGTTATACGTTATAACGTAAAACTACATAACGATAAACGTTATAACGTCATACTATATAACGGTACACGTTGTATGGTAATAGTATATGACGTTATACGTTATAACGTAATACTATATAACGTTACACGTTATATCGTAATACTATATAACGTTACACGTTGTATGGTAATAGTATATAACGTTATACGTTATATCGTAATACTATATAACGTTATACGTTATAACGTAACACTACAGAACGTTAAACGTTAGAACGTAATACTATATAACGTTACACGCTGTATGGTAATAGTATAAGACGTTATACGTTATAACGTAATACTATATAACGTCATGCGTTACAACGTAATACTATATAACGTTATACGTTGTATGGTAATAGTATATAACGTTATACGTTATAACGTAATACTATTTAACGTTATACGTTATAACGTAATACTATATAACGTTACACGTTACATCGTAATAGTATATAACGTTATACGTTATAACGTAATACTACAGAACGTTAAACGTTATAACGTAATACTATATATCGTCATATGTTATAACGTAATACCATATAACGTTATATGTTTTACCGTAATACTACATAACGTTAAACGATATAACGTCATACTATATAACGTTACACGTTGTATGGTAATGGTATATGACGTTATACGTTATAACGTAATACTATATATCGATACACGTTATATCGTAATAGTATATAGCGTTATACGTTATAATGTAATACTACATAACGTTAAACGATATAACGTCATACTATATAATGTTACACGTTGTATGGTAACAGTATATGACGTTATACGTTATAACGTAATACTATATAACGTTATACGTTATAACGTAATACTATATAACGTTACACGTTGTATAGTAGTGTTATATAACGTTATACGTTATAACGTAATACTATATAACGCTATACGTTATAACGTAATACTATATAACGATACACGTTATATCGTAATAGTATATAACGTTATACGTTATAACCTAATACTACAGAACGTTAAACGTTATAACGTAATACTATACAACGTTACACGTTGTATGGTAATATTATATGACGTTATACGTTATTACGTAATACTATATAACGTTACGCATTGTATGGTAATAGTATATGACGTTATACGTTATAACGTAATACTATATAACGATACACGTTATATCGTAATAGTATATAACGTTATACGTTATAACGTAATACTACATAACGTTAAACGATATAGCGTCATACTATATAACGTTACACGTTGTATGGTAATAGTATATGACGTTATACGTTACAACGTAATACTATTTAACGTTATACGTTATAACGTAATACTATATAACGTTAAACGTTATGACGTCATACTATATAACGTTACACGTTGTATGGTAATAGTATATGACGTTATACGTTATAACGTAATACTATATAACGTTGCACATTATATCGTAATACTATATAACGTTACCCGTTGTATGGTAATAGTACATAACGATATACGTTATATCGTAATGCTATATAACGTTACCCGTTGTATGGTAATAGTACATAACGTTAAACGTTATAACGTCATACTATATAACGTTACACGTCGTATAGTAGTATTATATAACGTTATACGTTATAACGTAATACTATATAACGCTATACGTTATAACGTAATACTATGTAACGTTACACGTTGTATGGTAATAGTGTATAACGTTATACGTTACAACGTAATACTATTTAACGTTATACGTTATAACGTAATACTATATAACGTTAAACGTTATAACGTCATACTATGTAATGTTACACGTTGTATGGTAATAGTATATAACGTTATACATTACAACGTAATACTATTTAACGTTATACGTTATAACGTAATACTATATAACGTTACACGTAGTATGGTAATAGTATATGACGTTATACGTTATAACGTAATACTATATAACGTCATACGTTACAACGTAATACTATATTACGTTACACGTTGTATGGTAATAGTATATGACGTTATACGTTATAACGTAATACTATATAACGTTACACGTTTTATCGTAATAATATATAACGTTATACGTTATAACGTAAAACTACATAACGATAAACGTTATAACGTCATATTATATAACGGTACACGTTGTATGGTAATAGTATATGACGTTGTACGTTATAACGTAACACTATATAACGCTATACGTTATAACGTAATACTATATAACGTTATACGTTTCATCGTAATACTACATAACGTTAAAGGTTATAACGTCATACTACATAACGTTTAACGTTATAACGTCATACTATATAACGTTACCCGTTGTATGGTAATAGTACATAATGTTAAACGTTATAACGTAATACTACATAACGTTAAACGTTATAACGTAATACTATATTACGTTACACGTTGTATGGTAATAGTATATGACGTTATACGTTATAACGTAATACTATATAACGTTACACGTTTTATCGTAATAAAATATAACGTTATACGTTATAACGTAAAACTACATAACGATAAACGTTATAACGTCATATTATATAACGGTACACGTTGTATGGTAATAGTATATGACGTTGTACGTTATAACGTCATACTATATAACGTTACACGTTGTATAGTAGTGTTATATAACGTTATACGTTATAACGTAATACTATATAACGCTATACGTTATAACGTAATACTATATAACGTTATATGTTTTATCGTAATACTACATAACGTTAAACGTTATAACGTCATACTATATAACGTTACACGTTGTATGGTAATAGTATATGACGTTGTACGTTATAACGTAACACTATATAGCGCTATACGTTATAACGTAATACTATTTAACGTTATACGTTATAACGTAATACTATATAACGATACACGTTATATCGTAATAGTATATAACGTTATACGTTATAACGTAATACTACATAACGTTAAACGATATAGGGTCATACTATATAACGTTACACGTTGTATGGTAATAGTATATGACGTTATACGTTACAACGTAATACTATTTAACGTTATACGTTATAACGTAATACTATATAACGTTAAACGTTATAACGTCATACTATGTAACGTTACACGTTGTATGGTAATAGTATATAACGTTATACATTACAACGTAATACTATTTAACGTTATACGTTATAACGTAATACTATATAACGTTACACGTAGTATGGTAATAGTATATGACGTTATACGTTGTATGGTAATAGTATATAACGTTATACGTTATATCATAATAGTATATAACGTTATACGTTATAACGTCATACTATATAACGTTACACGTTGTATAGTAGTGTTATATAACGTTATACGTTATGACGTAATACTATATAACGCTATACGTTATAACGTAATACTATATAACGATACACGTTATATCGTAATAGTATATAACGTTATACGTTATAACCTAATACTACAGAACGTTAAACGTTAGAACGTAATACTATACAACGTTACACGTTGTATGGTAATAGTATATGACGATATACGTTATAACGTAATACTATATAACGTTACACGTTGTATGGTAATAGTATATGACGTTATACGTTATAACGTAATACTATATAACGATACACGTTATAACGTAATAGTATATAACGTTATACGTTATAACGTAATACTACATAACGTTAAACGATATAGCGTCATACTATATAACGTTACACGTTGTATGGTAATAGTATATGACGTTATACGTTACAACGTAATACTATTTAACGTTATACGTTATAACGTAATACTATATAACGTTAAACCTTATAACGTCATACTATATAACGTTACACGTTGTATGGTAATAGTATATGACGTTATACGTTACAACGTAATACTATTTAACGTTGTACGTTATAACGTAATACTATATAACGTTAAACGTTATGACGTTATACTATATAACGTTACACGTTGTATGGTAATAGTATATGACGTTATACGTTATAACGTAATACTATATAACGTTGCACATTATATCGTAATACTATATAACGTTGCTCGTTGTATGGTAATAGTACATAACGATATACGTTATATCGTAATGCTATATAACGTTACCCGTTGTATGGTAATAGTATATGACGTTATACGTTATAACGTAATACTATATAACGATACACGTTATATCGTAATAGTATATAACGTTATACGTTATAACGTAATACTACATAACGTTAAACGATATAGCGTCATACTATATAACGTTACACGTTGTATGGTAATAGTATATGACGTTATACGTTACAACGTAATACTATTTAACGTTACACGTTATAACGTAATACTATATAACGTTAAACGTTATGACGTCATACTATATAACGTTACACGTTGTATGGTAATAGTATATGACGTTATACCTTATAACGTAATACTATATAACGTTGCACATTATATCGTAATACTATATAACGTTACCCGTTGTATGGTAATAGTACATAACGATATACGTTATATCGTAATGCTATATAACGTTACCCGTTGTATGGTAATAGTACATAACGTTAAACGTTATAACGTCATACTATATAACGTTATACGTTATAACGTAATACTATATAACGCTATACGTTATAACGTAATACTATATAACGTTACACGTTGTATGGTAATAGTATATGACGTTATACGTTACAACGTAATACTATTTAACGTTATACGTTATAACGTAATACTATATAACGTTAAACGTTATAACGTCATACTATGTAATGTTACACGTTGTATGGTAATAGTATATAACGTTATACATTACAACGTAATACTATTTAACGTTATACGTTATAACGTAATACTATATAACGTTACACGTAGTATGGTAATAGTATATGACGTTATACGTTATAACGTAATACTATATAACGTCATACGTTACAACGTAATACTATATTACGTTACACGTTGTATAGTAATAGTATATGACGTTATACGTTATAACGTAATACTATATAACGTTACACGTTTTATCGTAATAATATATAACGTTATACGTTATAACGTAAAACTACATAACGATAAACGTTATAACGTCATATTATATAACGGTACACGTTGTATGGTAATAGTATATGACGTTGTACGTTATAACGTAACACTATATAACGCTATACGTTATAACGTAATACTATATAACGTTATACGTTTCATCGTAATACTACATAACGTTAAAGGTTATAACGTCATACTAAATAACGTTTAACGTTATAACGTCATACTATATAACGTTACCCGTTGTATGGTAATAGTACATAATGTTAAACGTTATAACGTAATACTACATAACGTTAAACGTTATAACGTAATACTATATTACGTTACACGTTGTATGGTAATAGTATATGACGTTATACGTTATAACGTAATACTATATAACGTTACACGTTTTATCGTAATAATATATAACGTTATACGTTATAACGTAAAACTACATAACGATAAACGTTATAACGTCATATTATATAACGGTACACGTTGTATGGTAATAGTATATGACGTTGTACGTTATAACGTCATACTATATAACGTTACACGTTGTATAGTAGTGTTATATAACGTTATACGTTATAACGCAATACTATATAACGCTATACGTTATAACGTAATACTATATAACGTTATATGTTTTATCGTAATACTACATAACGTTAAACGTTATAACGTCATACTATATAACGTTACACGTTGTATGGTAATAGTATATGACGTTGTACGTTATAACGTAACACTATATAGCGCTATACGTTATAACGTAATACTATTTAACGTTATACGTTATAACGTAATACTATATAACGATACACGTTATATCGTAATAGTATATAACGTTATACGTTATAACGTAATACTACATAACGTTAAACGATATAGGGTCATACTATATAACGTTACACGTTGTATGGTAATAGTATATGACGTTATACGTTACAACGTAATACTATTTAACGTTATACGTTATAACGTAATACTATATAACGTTAAACGTTATAACGTCATACTATGTAACGTTACACGTTGTATGGTAATAGTATATAACGTTATACATTACAACGTAATACTATTTAACGTTATACGTTATAACGTAATACTATATAACGTTACACGTAGTATGGTAATAGTATATGACGTTATACGTTGTATGGTAATAGTATATAACGTTATACGTTATATCGTAATAGTATATAACGTTATACGTTATAACGTCATACTATATAACGTTACACGTTGTATAGTAGTGTTATATAACGTTATACGTTATGACGTAATACTATATAACGCTATACGTTATAACGTAATACTATATAACGATACACGTTATATCGTAATAGTATATAACGTTAAACGTTATAACCTAATACTACAGAACGTTAAACGTTAGAACGTAATACTATACAACGTTACACGTTGTATGGTAATAGTATATGACGATATACGTTATAACGTAATACTATATAACGTTACACGTTGTATGGTAATAGTATATGACGTTATACGTTATAACGTAATACTATATAACGATACACGTTATAACGTAATAGTATATAACGTTATACGTTATAACGTAATACTACATAACGTTAAACGATATAGCGTCATACTATATAACGTTACACGTTGTATGGTAATAGTATATGACGTTATACGTTACAACGTAATACTATTTAACGTTATACGTTATAACGTAATACTATATAACGTTAAACCTTATAACGTCATACTATATAACGTTACACGTTGTATGGTAATAGTATATGACGTTATACGTTACAACGTAATACTATTTAACGTTGTACGTTATAACGTAATACTATATAACGTTAAACGTTATGACGTTATACTATATAACGTTACACGTTGTATGGTAATAGTATATGACGTTATACGTTATAACGTAATACTATATAACGTTGCACATTATATCGTAATACTATATAACGTTGCTCGTTGTATGGTAATAGTACATAACGATATACGTTATATCGTAATGCTATATAACGTTGCACATTATATCGTAATACTATATAACGTTGTCCGTTGTATGGTAATAGTACATAACGATATACGTTATATCGTAATGCTATATAACGTTACCCGTTGTATGGTAATAGTACATAACGTTAAACGTTATAACGTCATACTATATAACGTTACACGTTGTATAGTAGTATTATATAACGTTATACGTTATAACGTAATACTATATAACGCTATACGTTATAACGTAATACTATATAACGTTATATGTTTTATCGTAATACTACATAACGTTAAACGTTATAACGTCATACTATATAACGTTACACGTTGTATGGTAATAGTATATGACGTTGTACGTTATAACGTAACACTATATAACGCTATACGTTATAACGTAATACTATATAACGTTATACGTTTCATCGTAATACTACATAACGTTAAAGGTTATAACGTCATACTACATAACGTTTAACGTTATAACGTCATGCTATATAACGTTACCCGTTGTATGGTAATAGTACATAACGTTAAACGTTATAACGTAATACTACATAACGTTAAACGTTATAACGTCATACTATATAAAGTTACACGTTGTATGGTAATAGTATATAACGTTATACGTTACAACGTAATACTATTTAACGATATACGCTATAACGTAATACTATATAACGTTATATGTTTTAAGGTAATACTACATAACGTTAAACGATATAGCGTCATACTATATAACGTTACACGTTGTATGGTAATAGTATATGACGTTATACGTTACAACGTAATACTATTTAACGTTATACGTTATAACGCAATACTATATAACGTTAAACGTTATAACGTCATACTATGTAACGTTACACGTTGTATGGTAATAGTATATAACGTTATACATTACAACGTAATACTATTTAACGTTATACGTTATAACGTAATACTATATAACGTTACACGTAGTATGGTAATAGTATATGACGTTATACGTTGTATGGTAATAGTATATAACGTTATACGTTATATCGTAATAGTATATAACGTTATACGTTATAACGTAACACTACAGAACGTTAAACGTTAGAACGTAATACTATATAACGTTACACGCTGTATGGTAATAGTATAAGACGTTATACGTTATAACGTAATACTATATAACGTCATGCGTTACAACGTAATACTATATAACGTTACACGTTGTATGGTAATAGTATATAACGTTATACGTTATAACGTAATACTATTTAACGTTATACGTTATAACGTCATACTATATAACGTTACACGTTGTATAGTAGTGTTATATACCGTTATACGTTATAACGTAATACTATATAACGCTATACGTTATAACGTAATACTATATAACGATACACGTTATATCGTAATAGTATATAACCTTATACGTTATAACCTAATACTACAGAACGTTAAACGTTATAACGTAATACTATACAACGTTACACGTTGTATGGTAATAGTATATGACGATATACGTTATAACGTAATACTATATAACGTTACACGTTGTATGGTAATAGTATATGACGTTATACGTTATAACGTAATACTATATAACGATACACGTTATATCGTAATAGTATATAACGTTATACGTCATAACGTAATACTACATAACGTTAAACGATATAGCGTCATACTATATAACGTTACACGTTGTATGGTAATAGTATATGACGTTATACGTTACAACGTAATACTATTTAACGTTATACGTTATAACGTAATACTATATAACGTTAAACGTTATGACGTCTTACTATATAACGTTACACGTTGTATGGTAATATTATATGACGTTATACGTTATAACGTAATACTATATAACATTGCACATTATATCGTAATACTATATAACGTTACCCGTTGTATGGTAATAGTACATAACGATATACGTTATATCGTAATGCTATATAACGTTACCCGTTGTATGGTAATAGTACATAACGTTAAACGTTATAACGTCATACTATATAACGTTACACGTTGTATAGTAGTGTTATATAACGTTATACGTTATAACGTAATACTATATAACGCTATACGTTATAACGTAATACTATATAACGTTACCCGTTGTATGGTAATAGTACATAACGTTAAACGTTATAACGTCATACTATATAACGTTACACGTTGTATAGTAATGTTATATAACGTTATACGTTATAACATAATACTATATAACGCTATACGTTATAACGTAATACTATATAACGTTACACGTTGTATGGTAATAATATATGACGTCATACGTTACAACGTAATACTATATTACGTTACACGTTGTATGGTAATAGTATATGACGTTATACGTTATAACGTAATACTATATAACGTTGCACATTATATCGTAATACTATATAACGTTACCCGTTGTATGGTAATAGTACATAACGATATACGTTATATCGTAATGCTATATAACGTTACCCGTTGTATGGTAATAGTACATAACGTTAAACGTTATAACGTCATACTATATAACGTTACACGTTGTATAGTAGTGTTATATAACGTTATACGTTATAACGTAATACTATATAACGTTATACGCTTCATCGTAATACTACATAACGTTAAAGGTTATAACGTCATACTACATAACGTTAAACGTTATAACGTCATACTATATAACGTTACACGTTGTATGGTAATAGTATATGACGTTGTACGTTATAAACGTAACACTATATAACGCTATACGTTATAACGTAATACTATATAACGTTATACGTTTCATCATAATACTTCATAACGTTAAAGGTTATAACGTCATACTACATAACGTTTAACGTTATAACGTCATACTATATAACGTTACCCGTTGTATGGTAATAGTACATAACGTTAAACGTTATAACGTAATACTACATAACGTTAAACGTTATAACGTCATACTATATAAAGTTACACGTTGTATGGTAATAGTATATAACGTTATACGTTACAACGTAATACTATTTAACGATATACTTTATAGCGTAATACTATATAACGTTATATGTTTTAAGGTAATACTACATAACGTTAAACGTTATAACGTCATACTATGTAACGTTACACGTTGTGTGGTAATAGTATATAACGTTATACATTACAACGTAATACTATTTAACGTTATACGTTATAACGTAATACTATATAACGATACACGTTATATCGTAATAGTATATAACGTTATACGTTATAACGTACTACTACATAACGTTAAACGATGTAGCGTCATACTATATAACGTTACACGTAGTATGGTAATAGTATATGACGTTATACGTTATAACGTAATACTATATAACGTCATACGTTACAACGTAATACTATATTACGTTACACGTTGTATGGTAATAGTATATGACGTTATACGTTATAACGTAATACTATATAACGTTACACGTTTTATCGTAATAATATATAACGTTATACGTTATAACGTAAAACTACATAACGATAAACGTTATAACGTCATATTATATAACGGTACACGTTGTATGGTAATAGTATATGACGTTGTACGTTATAACGTAACACTATATAACGCTATACGTTATAACGTAATACTATATAACGTTATACGTTTCATCGTAATACTACATAACGTTAAAGGTTATAACGTCATACTAAATAACGTTTAACGTTATAACGTCATACTATATAACGTTACCCGTTGTATGGTAATAGTACATAATGTTAAACGTTATAACGTAATACTACATAACGTTAAACGTTATAACGTAATACTATATTACGTTACACGTTGTATGGTAATAGTATATGACGTTATACGTTATAACGTAATACTATATAACGTTACACGTTTTATCGTAATAATATATAACGTTATACGTTATAACGTAAAACTACATAACGATAAACGTTATAACGTCATATTATATAACGGTACACGTTGTATGGTAATAGTATATGACGTTGTACGTTATAACGTCATACTATATAACGTTACACGTTGTATAGTAGTGTTATATAACGTTATACGTTATAACGTAATACTATATAACGCTATACGTTATAACGTAATACTATATAACGTTATATGTTTTATCGTAATACTACATAACGTTAAACGTTATAACGTCATACTATATAACGTTACACGTTGTATGGTAATAGTATATGACGTTGTACGTTATAACGTAACACTATATAGCGCTATACGTTATAACGTAATACTATTTAACGTTATACGTTATAACGTAATACTATATAACGATACACGTTATATCGTAATAGTATATAACGTTATACGTTATAACGTAATACTACATAACGTTAAACGATATAGGGTCATACTATATAACGTTACACGTTGTATGGTAATAGTATATGACGTTATACGTTACAACGTAATACTATTTAACGTTATACGTTATAACGTAATACTATATAACGTTAAACGTTATAACGTCATACTATGTAACGTTACACGTTGTATGGTAATAGTATATAACGTTATACATTACAACGTAATACTATTTAACGTTATACGTTATAACGTAATACTATATAACGTTACACGTAGTATGGTAATAGTATATGACGTTATACGTTGTATGGTAATAGTATATAACGTTATACGTTATATCGTAATAGTATATAACGTTATACGTTATAACGTCATACTATATAACGTTACACGTTGTATAGTAGTGTTATATAACGTTATACGTTATGACGTAATACTATATAACGCTATACGTTATAACGTAATACTATATAACGATACACGTTATATCGTAATAGTATATAACGTTAAACGTTATAACCTAATACTACAGAACGTTAAACGTTAGAACGTAATACTATACAACGTTACACGTTGTATGGTAATAGTATATGACGATATACGTTATAACGTAATACTATATAACGTTACACGTTGTATGGTAATAGTATATGACGTTATACGTTATAACGTAATACTATATAACGATACACGTTATAACGTAATAGTATATAACGTTATACGTTATAACGTAATACTACATAACGTTAAACGATATAGCGTCATACTATATAACGTTACACGTTGTATGGTAATAGTATATGACGTTATACGTTACAACGTAATACTATTTAACGTTATACGTTATAACGTAATACTATATAACGTTAAACCTTATAACGTCATACTATATAACGTTACACGTTGTATGGTAATAGTATATGACGTTATACGTTACAACGTAATACTATTTAACGTTGTACGTTATAACGTAATACTATATAACGTTAAACGTTATGACGTTATACTATATAACGTTACACGTTGTATGGTAATAGTATATGACGTTATACGTTATAACGTAATACTATATAACGTTGCACATTATATCGTAATACTATATAACGTTGCTCGTTGTATGGTAATAGTACATAACGATATACGTTATATCGTAATGCTATATAACGTTGCACATTATATCGTAATACTATATAACGTTGTCCGTTGTATGGTAATAGTACATAACGATATACGTTATATCGTAATGCTATATAACGTTACCCGTTGTATGGTAATAGTACATAACGTTAAACGTTATAACGTCATACTATATAACGTTACACGTTGTATAGTAGTGTTATATAACGTTATACGTTATAACGTAATACTATATAACGCTATACGTTATAACGTAATACTATATAACGTTATATGTTTTATCGTAATACTACATAACGTTAAACGTTATAACGTCATACTATATAACGTTACACGTTGTATGGTAATAGTATATGACGTTGTACGTTATAACGTAACACTATATAACGCTATACGTTATAACGTAATACTATATAACGTTATACGTTTCATCGTAATACTACATAACGTTAAAGGTTATAACGTCATACTACATAACGTTTAACGTTATAACGTCATGCTATATAACGTTACCCGTTGTATGGTAATAGTACATAACGTTAAACGTTATAACGTAATACTACATAACGTTAAACGTTATAACGTCATACTATATAAAGTTACACGTTGTATGGTAATAGTATATAACGTTATACGTTACAACGTAATACTATTTAACGATATACGCTATAACGTAGTACTATATAACGTTATATGTTTTAAGGTAATACTACATAACGTTAAACGATATAGCGTCATACTATATAACGTTACACGTTGTATGGTAATAGTATATGACGTTATACGTTACAACGTAATACTATTTAACGTTATACGTTATAACGCAATACTATATAACGTTAAACGTTATAACGTCATACTATGTAACGTTACACGTTGTATGGTAATAGTATATAACGTTATACATTACAACGTAATACTATTTAACGTTATACGTTATAACGTAATACTATATAACGTTACACGTAGTATGGTAATAGTATATGACGTTATACGTTGTATGGTAATAGTATATAACGTTATACGTTATATCGTAATAGTATATAACGTTATACGTTATAACGTAACACTACAGAACGTTAAACGTTAGAACGTAATACTATATAACGTTACACGCTGTATGGTAATAGTATAAGACGTTATACGTTATAACGTAATACTATATAACGTCATGCGTTACAACGTAATACTATATAACGTTACACGTTGTATGGTAATAGTATATAACGTTATACGTTATAACGTAATACTATTTAACGTTATACGTTATAACGTCATACTATATAACGTTACACGTTGTATAGTAGTGTTATATACCGTTATACGTTATAACGTAATACTATATAACGCTATACGTTATAACGTAATACTATATAACGATACACGTTATATCGTAATAGTATATAACCTTATACGTTATAACCTAATACTACAGAACGTTAAACGTTATAACGTAATACTATACAACGTTACACGTTGTATGGTAATAGTATATGACGATATACGTTATAACGTAATACTATATAACGTTACACGTTGTATGGTAATAGTATATGACGTTATACGTTATAACGTAATACTATATAACGATACACGTTATATCGTAATAGTATATAACGTTATACGTCATAACGTAATACTACATAACGTTAAACGATATAGCGTCATACTATATAACGTTACACGTTGTATGGTAATAGTATATGACGTTATACGTTACAACGTAATACTATTTAACGTTATACGTTATAACGTAATACTATATAACGTTAAACGTTATGACGTCTTACTATATAACGTTACACGTTGTATGGTAATAGTATATGACGTTATACGTTATAACGTAATACTATATAACATTGCACATTATATCGTAATACTATATAACGTTACCCGTTGTATGGTAATAGTACATAACGATATACGTTATATCGTAATGCTATATAACGTTACCCGTTGTATGGTAATAGTACATAACGTTAAACGTTATAACGTCATACTATATAACGTTACACGTTGTATAGTAGTGTTATATAACGTTATACGTTATAACGTAATACTATATAACGCTATACGTTATAACGTAATACTATATAACGTTACCCGTTGTATGGTAATAGTACATAACGTTAAACGTTATAACGTCATACTATATAACGTTACACGTTGTATAGTAATGTTATATAACGTTATACGTTATAACATAATACTATATAACGCTATACGTTATAACGTAATACTATATAACGTTACACGTTGTATGGTAATAATATATGACGTCATACGTTACAACGTAATACTATATTACGTTACACGTTGTATGGTAATAGTATATGACGTTATACGTTATAACGTAATACTATATAACGTTGCACATTATATCGTAATACTATATAACGTTACCCGTTGTATGGTAATAGTACATAACGATATACGTTATATCGTAATGCTATATAACGTTACCCGTTGTATGGTAATAGTACATAACGTTAAACGTTATAACGTCATACTATATAACGTTACACGTTGTATAGTAGTGTTATATAACGTTATACGTTATAACGTAATACTATATAACGTTATACGCTTCATCGTAATACTACATAACGTTAAAGGTTATAACGTCATACTACATAACGTTAAACGTTATAACGTCATACTATATAACGTTACACGTTGTATGGTAATAGTATATGACGTTGTACGTTATAAACGTAACACTATATAACGCTATACGTTATAACGTAATACTATATAACGTTATACGTTTCATCATAATACTTCATAACGTTAAAGGTTATAACGTCATACTACATAACGTTTAACGTTATAACGTCATACTATATAACGTTACCCGTTGTATGGTAATAGTACATAACGTTAAACGTTATAACGTAATACTACATAACGTTAAACGTTATAACGTCATACTATATAAAGTTACACGTTGTATGGTAATAGTATATAACGTTATACGTTACAACGTAATACTATTTAACGATATACTTTATAGCGTAATACTATATAACGTTATATGTTTTAAGGTAATACTACATAACGTTAAACGTTATAACGTCATACTATGTAACGTTACACGTTGTGTGGTAATAGTATATAACGTTATACATTACAACGTAATACTATTTAACGTTATACGTTATAACGTAATACTATATAACGATACACGTTATATCGTAATAGTATATAACGTTATACGTTATAACGTACTACTACATAACGTTAAACGATGTAGCGTCATACTATATAACGTTACACGTAGTATGGTAATAGTATATGACGTTATACGTTGTATGTTAATAGTATATAACGTTATACGTTATATCGTAATAGTATATAACGTTATACGTTATAACGTAACACTACAGAACGTTAAACGTTAGAACGTAATACTATTTAACGATATACTTTATAGCGTAATACTATATAACGTTATATGTTTTAAGGTAATACTACATAACGTTAAACGTTATAACGTCATACTATGTAACGTTACACGTTGTGTGGTAATAGTATATAACGTTATACATTACAACGTAATACTATTTAACGTTATACGTTATAACGTAATACTATATAACGATACACGTTATATCGTAATAGTATATAACGCTATACGTTATAACGTAATACTATATAACGTTACACGTTGTATGGTAATAATATATGACGTCATACGTTACAACGTAATACTATATTACGTTACACGTTGTATGGTAATAGTATATGACGTTATACGTTATAACGTAATACTATATAACGTTGCACATTATATCGTAATACTATATAACGTTACCCGTTGTATGGTAATAGTACATAACGATATACGTTATATCGTAATGCTATATAACGTTACCCGTTGTATGGTAATAGTACATAACGTTAAACGTTATAACGTCATACTATATAACGTTACACGTTGTATAGTAGTGTTATATAACGTTATACGTTATAACGTAATACTATATAACGTTATACGCTTCATCGTAATACTACATAACGTTAAAGGTTATAACGTCATACTACATAACGTTAAACGTTATAACGTCATACTATATAACGTTACACGTTGTATGGTAATAGTATATGACGTTGTACGTTATAAACGTAACACTATATAACGCTATACGTTATAACGTAATACTATATAACGTTATACGTTTCATCATAATACTTCATAACGTTAAAGGTTATAACGTCATACTACATAACGTTTAACGTTATAACGTCATACTATATAACGTTACCCGTTGTATGGTAATAGTACATAACGTTAAACGTTATAACGTAATACTACATAACGTTAAACGTTATAACGTCATACTATATAAAGTTACACGTTGTATGGTAATAGTATATAACGTTATACGTTACAACGTAATACTATTTAACGATATACTTTATAGCGTAATACTATATAACGTTATATGTTTTAAGGTAATACTACATAACGTTAAACGTTATAACGTCATACTATGTAACGTTACACGTTGTGTGGTAATAGTATATAACGTTATACATTACAACGTAATACTATTTAACGTTATACGTTATAACGTAATACTATATAACGATACACGTTATATCGTAATAGTATATAACGTTATACGTTATAACGTACTACTACATAACGTTAAACGATGTAGCGTCATACTATATAACGTTACACGTAGTATGGTAATAGTATATGACGTTATACGTTGTATGTTAATAGTATATAACGTTATACGTTATATCGTAATAGTATATAACGTTATACGTTATAACGTAACACTACAGAACGTTAAACGTTAGAACGTAATACTATTTAACGATATACTTTATAGCGTAATACTATATAACGTTATATGTTTTAAGGTAATACTACATAACGTTAAACGTTATAACGTCATACTATGTAACGTTACACGTTGTGTGGTAATAGTATATAACGTTATACATTACAACGTAATACTATTTAACGTTATACGTTATAACGTAATACTATATAACGATACACGTTATATCGTAATAGTATATAACGCTATACGTTATAACGTAATACTATATAACGTTACACGTTGTATGGTAATAATATATGACGTCATACGTTACAACGTAATACTATATTACGTTACACGTTGTATGGTAATAGTATATGACGTTATACGTTATAACGTAATACTATATAACGTTGCACATTATATCGTAATACTATATAACGTTACCCGTTGTATGGTAATAGTACATAACGATATACGTTATATCGTAATGCTATATAACGTTACCCGTTGTATGGTAATAGTACATAACGTTAAACGTTATAACGTCATACTATATAACGTTACACGTTGTATAGTAGTGTTATATAACGTTATACGTTATAACGTAATACTATATAACGTTATACGCTTCATCGTAATACTACATAACGTTAAAGGTTATAACGTCATACTACATAACGTTAAACGTTATAACGTCATACTATATAACGTTACACGTTGTATGGTAATAGTATATGACGTTGTACGTTATAAACGTAACACTATATAACGCTATACGTTATAACGTAATACTATATAACGTTATACGTTTCATCATAATACTTCATAACGTTAAAGGTTATAACGTCATACTACATAACGTTTAACGTTATAACGTCATACTATATAACGTTACCCGTTGTATGGTAATAGTACATAACGTTAAACGTTATAACGTAATACTACATAACGTTAAACGTTATAACGTCATACTATATAAAGTTACACGTTGTATGGTAATAGTATATAACGTTATACGTTACAACGTAATACTATTTAACGATATACTTTATAGCGTAATACTATATAACGTTATATGTTTTAAGGTAATACTACATAACGTTAAACGTTATAACGTCATACTATGTAACGTTACACGTTGTGTGGTAATAGTATATAACGTTATACATTACAACGTAATACTATTTAACGTTATACGTTATAACGTAATACTATATAACGATACACGTTATATCGTAATAGTATATAACGTTATACGTTATAACGTACTACTACATAACGTTAAACGATGTAGCGTCATACTATATAACGTTACACGTAGTATGGTAATAGTATATGACGTTATACGTTGTATGTTAATAGTATATAACGTTATACGTTATATCGTAATAGTATATAACGTTATACGTTATAACGTAACACTACAGAACGTTAAACGTTAGAACGTAATACTATATAACGTTACACGCTGTATGGTAATAGTATAAGACGTTATACGTTATAACGTAATACTATTTAACGTTATACGTTATAACGTCATACTATATAACGTTACACGTTGTATAGTAGTGTTATATACCGTTATACGTTATGACGTAATACTATATAACGCTATACGTTATAACGTAATACTATATAACGATACACGTTATATCGTAATAGTATATAACGTTATACGTTATAACCTAATACTACAGAACGTTAAACGTTAGAACGTAATACTATACAACGTTACACGTTGTATGGTAATAGTATATGACGATATACGTTATAACGTAATACTATATAACGTTACACGTTGTATGGTAATAGTATATGACGTTATACGTTATAACGTAATACTATATAACGATACACGTTATATCGTAATAGTATATAACGTTATACGTCATAACGTAATACTACATAACGTTAAACGATATAGCGTCATACTATATAACGTTACACGTTGTATGGTAATAGTATATGACGTTATACGTTACAACGTAATACTATTTAACGTTATACGTTATAACGTAATACTATATAACGTTAAACGTTATGACGTCTTACTATATAACGTTACACGTTGTATGGTAATAGTATATGACGTTATACGTTATAACGTAATACTATATAACATTGCGCATTATATCGTAATACTATATAACGTTACCCGTTGTATGGTAATAGTACATAACGATATACGTTATATCGTAATGCTATATAACGTTACCCGTTGTATGGTAATAGTACATAACGTTAAACGTTATAACGTCATACTATATAACGTTACACGTTGTATAGTAGTGTTATATAACGTTATACGTTATAACGTAATACTATATAACGCTATACGTTATAACGTAATACTATATAACGCTATACGTTATAACGTAATACTATATAACGTTACCCGTTGTATGGTAATAGTACATAACGTTAAACGTTATAACGTCATACTATATAACGTTACACGTTGTATAGTAATGTTATATAACGTTATACGTTATAACATAATACTATATAACGCTATACGTTATAACGTAATACTATATAACGTTACACGTTGTATGGTAATAATATATGACGTCATACGTTACAACGTAATACTATATTACGTTACACGTTGTATGGTAATAGTATATGACGTTATACGTTATAACGTAATACTATATAACGTTGCACATTATATCGTAATACTATATAACGTTACCCGTTGTATGGTAATAGTACATAACGATATACGTTATATCGTAATGCTATATAACGTTACCCGTTGTATGGTAATAGTACATAACGTTAAACGTTATAACGTCATACTATATAACGTTACACGTTGTATAGTAGTGTTATATAACGTTATACGTTATAACGTAATACTATATAACGTCATACGCTTCATCGTAATACTACATAACGTTAAAGGTTATAACGTCATACTACATAACGTTAAACGTTATAACGTCATACTATATAACGTTACACGTTGTATGGTAATAGTATATGACGTTGTACGTTATAAACGTAACACTATATAACGCTATACGTTATAACGTAATACTATATAACGTTATACGTTTCATCATAATACTTCATAACGTTAAAGGATATAACGTCATACTACATAACGTTTAACGTTATAACGTCATACTATATAACGTTACCCGTTGTATGGTAATAGTACATAACGTTAAACGTTATAACGTAATACTATTTAACGATATACTTTATAGCGTAATACTATATAACGTTATATGTTTTAAGGTAATACTACATAACGTTAAACGTTATAACGTCATACTATGTAACGTTACACGTTGTGTGGTAATAGTATATAACGTTATACATTACAACGTAATACTATTTAACGTTATACGTTATAACGTAATACTATATAACGATACACGTTATATCGTAATAGTATATAACGTTATACGTTATAACGTACTACTACATAACGTTAAACGATGTAGCGTCATACTATATAACGTTACACGTAGTATGGTAATAGTATATGACGTTATACGTTGTATGTTAATAGTATATAACGTTATACGTTATATCGTAATAGTATATAACGTTATACGTTATAACGTAACACTACAGAACGTTAAACGTTAGAACGTAATACTATATAACGTTACACGCTGTATGGTAATAGTATAAGACGTTATACGTTATAACGTAATACTATTTAACGTTATACGTTATAACGTCATACTATATAACGTTACACGTTGTATAGTAGTGTTATATACCGTTATACGTTATGACGTAATACTATATAACGCTATACGTTATAACGTAATACTATATAACGATACACGTTATATCGTAATAGTATATAACGTTATACGTTATAACCTAATACTACAGAACGTTAAACGTTAGAACGTAATACTATACAACGTTACACGTTGTATGGTAATAGTATATGACGATATACGTTATAACGTAATACTATATAACGTTACACGTTGTATGGTAATAGTATATGACGTTATACGTTATAACGTAATACTATATAACGATACACGTTATAACGTAATAGTATATAACGTTATACGTTATAACGTAATACTACATAACGTTAAACGATATAGCGTCATACTATATAACGTTACACGTTGTATGGTAATAGTATATGACGTTATACGTTACAACGTAATACTATTTAACGTTATACGTTATAACGTAATACTATATAACGTTAAACCTTATAACGTCATACTATATAACGTTACACGTTGTATGGTAATAGTATATGACGTTATACGTTACAACGTAATACTATTGAACGTTGTACGTTATAACGTAATACTATATAACGTTAAACGTTATGACGTTATACTATATAACGTTACACGTTGTATGGTAATAGTATATGACGTTATACGTTATAACGTAATACTATATAACGTTGCACATTATATCGTAATACTATATAACGTTGCTCGTTGTATGGTAATAGTACATAACGATATACGTTATATCGTAATGCTATATAACGTTGCACATTATATCGTAATACTATATAACGTTGCCCGTTGTATGGTAATAGTACATAACGATATACGTTATATCGTAATGCTATATAACGTTACCCGTTGTATGGTAATAGTACATAACGTTAAACGTTATAACGTCATACTATATAACGTTACACGTTGTATAGTAGTGTTATATAACGTTATACGTTATAACGTAATGCTATATAACGCTATACGTTATAACGTAATACTATATAACGTTATATGTTTTATCGTACTACAACATAACGTTAAACGTTATAACGTCATACTATATAACGTTACACGTTGTATGGTAATAGTATATGACGTTGTACGTTATAACGTAACACTATATAACGCTATACGTTATAACGTAATACTATATAACGTTATACGTTTCATCGTAATACTACATAACGTTAAAGGTTATAACGTCATACTACATAACGTTTAACGTTATAACGTCATGCTATATAACGTTACCCGTTGTATGGTAATAGTACATAACGTTAAACGTTATAACGTAATACTACATAACGTTGAACGTTATAACGTCATACTATATAAAGTTACACGTTGTATGGTAATAGTATATAACGTTATACGTTACAACGTAATACTATTTAACGATATACGCTATAACGTTATACTATATAACGTTATATGTTTTAAGGTAATACTACATAACGTTAAACGATATAGCGTCATACTATATAACGTTACACGTTGTATGGTAATAGTATATGACGTTATACGTTACAACGTAATACTATTTAACGTTATACGTTATAACGCAATACTATATAACGTTAAACGTTATAACGTCATACTATGTAACGTTACACGTTGTATGGTAATAGTATATAACGTTATACATTACAACGTAATACTATTTAACGTTATACGTTATAACGTAATACTATATAACGTTACACGTAGTATGGTAATAGTATATGACGTTATACGTTGTATGGTAATAGTATATAACGTTATACGTTATATCGTAATAGTATATAACGTTATACGTTATAACGTAACACTACAGAACGTTAAACGTTAGAACGTAATACTATATAACGTTACACGCTGTATGGTAATAGTATAAGACGTTATACGTTATAACGTAATACTATATAACGTCATGCGTTACAACGTAATACTATATAACGTTACACGTTGTATGGTAATAGTATATAACGTTATACGTTATAACGTAATACTACAGAACGTTAAACGTTATAACGTAATACTATACAACGTTACACGTTGTATAGTAGTGTTATATACCGTTATACGTTATAACGTAATACTATATAACGCTATACGTTATAACGTAATACTATATAACGATACACGTTATATCGTAATAGTATATAACCTTATACGTTATAACCTAATACTACAGAACGTTAAACGTTATAACGTAATACTATACAACGTTACACGTTGTATGGTAATAGTATATGACGATATACGTTATAACGTAATACTATATAACGTTACACGTTGTATGGTAATAGTATATGACGTTATACGTTATAACGTAATACTATATAACGATACACGTTATATCGTAATAGTATATAACGTTATACGTTATAACGTAATACTACATAACGTTAAACGATATAGCGTCATACTATATAACGTTACACGTTGTATGGTAATAGTATATGACGTTATACGTTACAACGTAATACTATTTAACGTTATACGTTATAACGTAATACTATATAACGTTAAACGTTATGACGTCATACTATATAACGTTACACGTTGTATGGTAATAGTATATGACGTTATACGTTATAACGTAATACTATATAACGTTGCACATTATATCGTAATACTATATAACGCTATACGTTATAACGTAATACTATATAACGTTACCCGTTGTATGGTAATAGTACATAACGTTAAACGTTATAACGTCATACTATATAACGTTACACGTTGTATAGTAATGTTATATAACGTTATACGTTATAACATAATACTATATAACGCTATACGTTATAACGTAATACTATATAACGTTACACGTTGTATGGTAATAGTATATGACGTTATACGTTACAACGTAATACTATTTAACGTTATACGTTATAACGTAATACTATATAACGTTACCCGTTGTATGGTAATAGTACATAACGATATACGTTATATCGTAATGCTATATAACGTTACCCGTTGTATGGTAATAGTACATAACGTTAAACGTTATAACGTCATACTATATAACGTTACACGTTGTATAGTAGTGTTATATAACGTTATACGTTATAACGTAATACTATATAACGCTATACGTTATAACGTAATTCTATATAACGGTACACGTTGTATGGTAATAGTATATGACGTTGTACGTTATAACGTAACACTATATAACGCTATACGTTATAACGTAATACTACATAACGTTAAACGATATAGCGTCATACTATATAACGTTACACGTTGTATGGTAATAGTATATGACGTTATACGTTACAACGTAATACTATTTAACGTTATACGTTATAACGTAATACTATATAACGTTAAACGTTATAACGTCATACTATGTAACGTTACACGTTGTATGGTAATAGTATATAACGTTATACATTACAACGTAATACTATTTAACGTTATACGTTATAACGTAATACTATATAACGTTACACGTAGTATGGTAATAGTATATGACGTTATACGTTGAATGGTAATAGTATATAACGTTATACGTTATATCGTAATAGTATATAACGTTATACGTTATAACGTAACACTACAGAACGTTAAACGTTAGAACGTAATACTATATAACGTTACACGCTGTATGGTAATAGTATAAGACGTTATACGTTATAACGTAATACTATATAACGTCATGCGTTACAACGTAATACTATATAACGTTACACGTTGTATGGTAATAGTATATAACGTTATACGTTATAACGTAATACTATTTAACGTTATACGTTATAACGTCATACTATATAACGTTACACGTTGTATAGTAGTGTTATATAACGTTATACGTTATGACGTAATACTATATAACGCTATACGTTATAACGTAATACTATATAACGATACACGTTATATCGTAATAGTATATAACGTTATACGTTATAACCTAATACTACAGAACGTTAAACGTTAAAACGTAATACTATACAACGTTACACGTTGTATGGTAATAGTACATGACGTTATACGTTATAACGTAATACTATATAACGTCATACGTTACATCGTAATACTATATAACCTTACACGTTGTATGGTAATAGTATATAACGTTATACGTTGTATGGTAATACTATATAACGTCATGCGTTACAACGTAATACTATATAACGTTACACGTTGTATGGTAATAGTATATAACGTTATACGTTATAACGTAATACTATTTAACGTTATACGTTATAACGTAATACTATATAACGTTACACGTTTTATCGTAATAGTATATAACGTTATACGTTATAACCTAATACTACAGAACGTTAAACGTTATAACGTAATACTATACAACGTTACACGTTGTATGGTAATAGTATATGACGATATACGTTATAACGTAATACTATATAACGATACACGTTATATCGTAATAGTATATAACGTTATACGTTATAACGTAATACTACATAACGTTAAACGATATAGCGTCATACTATATAACGTTACACGTTGTATGGTAATAGTATATGACGTTATACGTTACAACGTAATACTATATAACGATACACGTTATATCGTAATAGTATATAACGTTATACGTTATAACGTAATACTACATAACGTTAAACGATATAGCGTCATACTATATAACGTTACACGTTGTATGGTAATATTATATGACGTTATACGTTACAACGTAATACTATTTAACGTTATACGTTATAACGTAATACTATATAATGTTAAACGTTATGACGTCATACTATATAACGTTACACGTTGTATGGTAATAGTATATGACGTTATACGTTATAACGTAATACTATATAACGTTGCACATTATATCGTAATACTATATAACGTTACCCGTTGTATGGTAATAGTACATAACGATATACGTTATATCGTAATGCAATATAACGTTACCCGTTGTATGGTAATAGTACATAACGATATACGTTATATCGTAATGCTATATAACGTTACCCGTTGTATCGTAATAGTACATAACGTTAAACGTTATAACGTCATACTATATAACGTTACACGTTGTATAGTAATGTTATATAACGTTATACATTATAACATAATACTATATAACGCTATACGTTATAACGTAATACTATATAACGACACACGTTATATCGTAATAGTAAATAACGTTATACGTTATAACGTAATACTACATAACGTTAAACGATATAGCGTCATACTATATAACGTTACACGTTGTAAGGTAATAGTATATGACGTTATACGTTACAACGTAATACTATTTAACGTTATACGTTATAACGTACTACTATATAACGTTAAACGTTATAACGTCATACTATGTAACGTTACACGTTGTATGGTAATAGTATATAACGTTATACATTACAACGTAATACTATTTAACGTTATACGCTATAACGAAATACTATATAACGTTACACGTAGTATGGTAATAGTATATGACGTTATACGTTGTATGGTAATAGTATATAACGTTATACGTTATATCGTAATAGTATATAACGTTATACGTTATAACGTAACACTACAGAACGTTAAACGTTAGAACGTAATACTATATAACGTTACACACTGTATGGTAATAGTATAAGACGTTATACGTTATAACGTAATACTATATAACGTCATGCGTTACAACGTAATACTATATAACGTTACACGTTGTATGCTAATAGTATATAACGTTATACGTTATAACGTAATACTATTTAACGTTATACGTTATAACGTCATACTATATAACGTTACACGTTGTATAGTAGTGTTATATAACGTTATACGTTATAACGTAATACTATATAACGCTATACGCTATAACGTAATACTATATAACGATACAAGTTATATCGTAATAGTATATAACGTTATACGTTATAACCTAATACTACAGAACGTTAAACGTTATAACGTAATACTATACAACGTTACACGTTGTATGGTAATAGTATATGACGATATACGTTATAACGTAATACTATATAACGTTACACGTTGTATGGTAATAGTATATGACGTTATACGTTATAACGTAATACTATATAACGATACACGTTATATCGTAATAGTATATAACGTTATACGTTATAACGTAATACTACATAACGTTAAACGATATAGCGTCATACTATATAACGTTACACGTTGTATGGTAATAGTATATGACGTTATACGTTACAACGTAATACTATTAAACGTTATACGTTATAACGTAATACTATATAACGTTAAACGTTATGACGTCATACTATATAACGTTACACGTTGTATGGTAATAGTATATGACGTTATACGTTATAACGTAATACTATATAACGTTGCACATTATATCGTAATACTATATAACGTTACCCGTTGTATGGTAATAGTACATAACGATATACGTTATATCGTAATGCTATATAACGTTACCCGTTGTATGGTAATAGTACATAACGTTAAACGTTATAACGTCATACTATATAACGTTACACGTTGTATAGTAGTGTTATATAACGTTATACGTTATAACGTAGTACTATATAACGCTATACGTTATAACGTAATACTATATAACGTTACCCGTTGTATGGTAATAGTACATAACGTTACCCGTTGTATGGTAATAGTACATAACGTTAAACGTTATAACGTCATACTATATAACGTTACACGTTGTATGGTAATAGTATATGACGTTATACGTTACAACGTAATACTATTTAACGTTATACGTTATAACGTAATACTATATAACGTTAAACGTTATAACGTCATACTATGTAACGTTACACGTTGTATGGTAATAGTATATAACGTTATACGTTATAACGTAATACTATTTAACGTTATACGTTATAACGTAATACTATATATCGTCATATGTTATAACGTAATACCATATAACGTTATATGTTTTATCGTAATACTACATAACGATAAACGATATAACGTCATACTATATAACGCTACACGTTGTATGGTAACAGTATATGACGTTATACGTTACAACGTAATACTATTTAACGTTATACGTTATAACGTAATACTATATAACGTTAAACGTTATGACGTCATACTATATAACGTTAATCGTTATGGCGTCATACTATATAACGTTACACGTTGTATGGTAATAGTATATAACGTTTTACGTTATAACGTAATACTATTTAACGCTATACGTTATAACGTAATACTATATAACGTTACCCGTTGTATGGTAATAGTACATAACGTTAAACGTTATAACGTCATACTATATAACGTTACACTTTGTATAGTAGTGTTATATAACGTTATACGTTATAACGTAATACTATATAACGCTATACGTTATAACGTAATACTATATAACGATACACGTTATAACGTCATACTATATAACGGTACACGTAGTATGGTAGTAGTATATGACGTTATACGTTATAACGTAATACTATATAACGCTATACGTTATAACGTAATACTATATAACGTCATACGTTACATCGTAATACTATATAACGTTACCCGTTGTATGGTAATAGTATATAACGTTATACGTTGTATGGTAATAGTATATAACGTTATACGTTATAACCTAATACTACACAACGTTAAACGTTATAACGTAATACTATACAACGATACACGTTGTATGGTAATAGTATATGACGTTATACGTTATAACGTAATACTATATAACGTCATACGTTACATCGTAATACTATATAACGTTACCCGTTGTATGGCAATAGTATATAACGTTATACGTTGTATGGTAATAGTATATAACGTTATACGTTATAACCTAATACTACACAACGTTAAACGTTATAACGTAATACTATACAACGATACACGTTGTATGGTAATAGTATATGACGTTATACGTTATAACGTAATACTATATAACGTCATACGTTACATCGTAATACTATATAACGTTACACGTTTTATCGTAATAGTATATAACGTTATACGTTATAACGTAAAACTACATAACGATAAACGTTATAACGTCATACTATATAACGGTACACGTAGTATGGTAGTAGTATATGACGTTATACGTTATAACGTAATACTATATAACGCTATACATTATAACGTAATACTATATAACGTTACCCGTTGTATGGTAATAGTACATAACGATATACGTTATATCGTAATGCTATATAACGTTACCCGTTGTATGGTAATAGTACATAACGTTAAACGTTATAACGTCATACTATATAACGTTACACGTTGTATAGTAGTGTTATATAACGTAATACGTTATAACGTAATACTATATAACGCTATACGTTATAACGTAAAACTATATAACGATACACGTTATATCGTAATAGTATATAACGTTATACGTTATAACCTAATACTACAGAACGTTAAACGTTATAACGTAATACTATACAACGTTACACGTTGTATGGTAATAGTATATGACGATATACGTTATAACGTAATACTATATAACGTTACACGTTGTATGGTAATAGTATATGACGTTATACGTTAAAACGTAATACTATATAACGATACACGTTATATCGTAATAGTATATAACGTTATACGTTATAACGTAATACTAAATAACGTTAAACGATATAGCGTCATACTATATAACGTTACACGTTGTATGGTAATAGTATATGACGTTATACGTTACAACGTAATACTATTTAACGTTATACGTTATAACGTAATACTATATAACGTTAAACGTTATGACGTCATACTATATAACGTTACACGTTGTATGGTAATAGTATATGACGTTATACGTTATAACGTAATACTATATAACGTTGCACATTATATCGTAATACTATATAACGTTACCCGTTGTATGGTAATAGTACATAACGATATACGTTATATCGTAATGCTATATAACGTTACCCGTTGTATGGTAATAGTACATAACGTTAAACGTTATAACATCATACTATATAACGTTACTCGTTGTATAGTAGTGTTATATAACGTTATACGTTATAACGTAATACTATATAACGCTATACGTTATAACGTAATACTATATAACGTTACCCGTTGTATGGTAATAGTACATAACGATATACGTTATATCGTAATGCTATATAACGTTACCCGTTGTATGGTAATAGTACATAACATTAAACGTTATAACGTCATACTATATAACGTTACACGTTGTATAGTAATGTTATATAACGTTATACGTTATAACGTAATACTATATAACGCTATACGTTATAACGTAATACTATATAACGATACACGTTATATCGTAATAGTATATAACGTTATACGTTATAACGTAATGCTATATAACGTTACCCGTTGTATGGTAATAGTACATAACGTTAAACGTTATAACGTCATACTATATAACGTTACACGTTGTATAGTAGTGTTATATAACGTAATACGTTATAACGTAATACTATATAACGCTATACGTTATAACGTAAAACTATATAACGATACACGTTATATCGTAATAGTATATAACGTTATACGTTATAACCTAATACTACAGAACGTTAAACGTTATAACGTAATACTATACAACGTTACACGTTGTATGGTAATAGTATATGACGATATACGTTATAACGTAATACTATATAACGTTACACGTTGTATGGTAATAGTATATGACGTTATACGTTATAACGTAATACTATATAACGTTGCACATTATATCGTAATACTATATAACGTTACCCGTTGTATGGTAATAGTACATAACGATATACGTTATATCGTAATGCTATATAACGTTACCCGTTGTATGGTAATAGTACATAACGTTAAACGTTATAACGTCATACTATATAACGTTACACGTTGTATAGTAGTGTTATATAACGTTATACGTTATAACGTAGTACTATATAACGCTATACGTTATAACGTAATACTATATAACGTTACCCGTTGTATGGTAATAGTACATAACGTTACCCGTTGTATGGTAATAGTACATAACGTTAAACGTTATAACGTCATACTATATAACGTTACACGTTGTATGGTAATAGTATATGACGTTATACGTTACAACGTAATACTATTTAACGTTATACGTTATAACGTAATACTATATAACGTTAAACGTTATAACGTCATACTATGTAACGTTACACGTTGTATGGTAATAGTATATAACGTTATACGTTATAACGTAATACTATTTAACGTTATACGTTATAACGTAATACTATATATCGTCATATGTTATAACGTAATACTATATAACGCTATACGTTATAACGTAATACTATATAACGATACACGTTATAACGTCATACTATATAACGGTACACGTAGTATGGTAGTAGTATATGACGTTATACGTTATAACGTAATACTATATAACGCTATACGTTATAACGTAATACTATATAACGTCATACGTTACATCGTAATACTATATAACGTTACCCGTTGTATGGTAATAGTATATAACGTTATACGTTGTATGGTAATAGTATATAACGTTATACGTTATAACCTAATACTACACAACGTTAAACGTTATAACGTAATACTATACAACGATACACGTTGTATGGTAATAGTATATGACGTTATACGTTATAACGTAATACTATATAACGTCATACGTTACATCGTAATACTATATAACGTTACACGTTTTATCGTAATAGTATATGACGTTATACGTTATAACGTAAAACTACATAACGATAAAAGTTATAACGTCATACTATATAACGGTACACGTTGTATGGTAATAGTATATGACGTTATACGTTATAACGTAATACTATATAACGTTGCACATTATATCGTAATACTATATAACGTTACCCGTTGTATGGTAATAGTACATAACGATATACGTTATATCGTAATGCTATATAACGTTACCCGTTGTATGGTAATAGTACATAACGTTAAACGTTATAACGTCATACTATATAACGTTACACGTTGTATAGTAGTGTTATATAACGTTATACGTTATAACGTAATACTATATAACGCTATACGTTATAACGTAATACTATATAACGTTACCCGTTGTATGGTAATAGTACATAACGATATACGTTATATCGTAATGCTATATAACGTTACCCGTTGTATGGTAATAGTACATAACATTAAACGTTATAACGTCATACTATATAACGTTACACGTTGTATAGTAATGTTATATAACGTTATACGTTATAACGTAATACTATATAACGCTATACGTTATAACGTAATACTATATAACGATACACGTTATATCGTAATAGTATATAACGTTATACGTTATAACGTAATACTAAATAACGTTAAACGATATAGCGTCATACTATATAACGTTACACGTTGTATGGTAATAGTATATGACGTTATACGTTACAACGTAATACTATTTAACGTTATACGTTATAACGTAATACTATATAACGTTAAACGTTATGACGTCATACTATATAACGTTACACGTTGTATGGTAATAGTATATGACGTTATACGTTATAACGTAATACTATATAACGTTGCACATTATATCGTAATACTATATAACGTTACCCGTTGTATGGTAATAGTACATAACGATATACGTTATATCGTAATGCTATATAACGTTACCCGTTGTATGGTAATAGTACATAACGTTAAACGTTATAACGTCATACTATATAACGTTACACGTTGTATAGTAGTGTTATATAACGTTATACGTTATAACGTAATACTATATAACGCTATACGTTATAACGTAATACTATATAACGTTACCCGTTGTATGGTAATAGTACATAACGATATACGTTATATCGTAATGCTATATAACGTTACCCGTTGTATGGTAATAGTACATAACATTAAACGTTATAACGTCATACTATATAACGTTACACGTTGTATAGTAATGTTATATAACGTTATACGTTATAACGTAATACTATATAACGCTATACGTTATAACGTAATACTATATAACGATACACGTTATATCGTAATAGTATATAACGTTATACGTTATAACGTAATACTACATAACGTTAAACGATATAGCGTCATACTATATAACGTTACACGTTGTATGGTAATAGTATATGACGTTATACGTTACAACATAATACTATTTAACGTTATACGTTATAACGTAATACTATATAACGTTAAACGTTATGACGTCATACTATATAAAGTTACACGATGTATGGTAATAGTATATAACGTTATACGTTACAACGTAATACTATTTAACGATATACGTTTTAACATAATACTATATAACGTTACACGTTGTATGGTAATTGTATATGACGTCACACGTTATATCGCAATACTATATAACGTTACACGTTGCATAGTAGTATTATGTAACGTTATACGTTATAACGTAATACTATATAACGTTATATGTTTTAAGGTAATACTACATAACGTTAAACGTTATAACGTCATACTATGTAACGTTACACGTTGTATGGTAATAGTATATAACGTTATACATTACAACGTAATACTATTTAACGTTATACGTTATAACGTAATACTATATAACGTTACACGTAGTATGGTAATAGTATATGACGTTATACGTTGTATGGTAATAGTATATAACGTTATACGTTATATCGTAATAGTATATAACGTTATACGTTATAACGTAACACTACAGAACGTTAAACGTTAGAACGTAATACTATATAACGTTACACGCTGTATGGTAATAGTATAAGACATTATACGTTATAACGTAATACTATATAACGTCATGCGTTACAACGTAATACTATATAACGTTACACGTTGTATGGTAATAGTATATAACGTTATACGTTATAACGTCATACTATATAACGTTACACGTTGTATAGTAGTGTTATATAACGTTATACGTTATAACGTAATACTATATAACGCTATACGTTATAACGTAATACTATATAACGATACACGTTATATCGTAATAGTATATAACGTTATACGTTATAACCTAATACTACAGAACGTTAAACGTTATAACGTAATACTATACAACGTTACACGTTGTATGGTAATAGTATATGACGATATACGTTATAACGTAATACTGTATAACGTTACACGTTGTATGGTAATAGTATATGACGTTATACGTTATAACGTAATACTATATAACGATACACGTTATATCGTAATAGTATATAACGTTATACGTTATAACGTAATACTACATAACGTTAAACGATATAGCGTCATACTATATAACGTTACACGTTGTATGGTAATAGTATATGACGTTATACGTTATATCGTAATAGTATATAACGTTATACGTTATAACGTAACACTACAGAACGTTAAACGTTAGAACGTAATACTATATAACGTTACACGCTGTATGGTAATAGTATAAGACATTATACGTTATAACGTAATACTATATAACGTCATGCGTTACAACGTAATACTATATAACGTTACACGTTGTATGGTAATAGTATATAACGTTATACGTTATAACGTCATACTATATAACGTTACACGTTGTATAGTAGTGTTATATAACGTTATACGTTATAACGTAATACTATATAACGCTATACGTTATAACGTAATACTATATAACGATACACGTTATATCGTAATAGTATATAACGTTATACGTTATAACCTAATACTACAGAACGTTAAACGTTATAACGTAATACTATACAACGTTACACGTTGTATGGTAATAGTATATGACGATATCCGTTATAACGTAATACTGTATAACGTTACACGTTGTATGGTAATAGTATATGACGTTATACGTTATAACGTAATACTATATAACGATACACGTTATATCGTAATAGTATATAACGTTATACGTTATAACGTAATACTACATAACGTTAAACGTATAGCGTCATACTATATAACGTTACACGTTGTATGGTAATAGTATATGACGTTATACGTTTCAACGTAATACTATTTAACGTTATACGTTATAATGTAATACTATATAATGTTAAACGTTATGACGTCATACTATATAACGTTACACGTTGTATGGTAATAGTATATGACGCTATACGTTATAACGTAATACTATATAACGTTGCACATTATATCGTAATACTATATAACGTTACCCGTTGTATGGTAATAGTACATAACGATATACGTTATATCGTAATGCTATATAACGTTACCCGTTGTATGGTAATAGTACATAACGTTAAACGTTATAACGTCATACTATATAACGTTACACGTTGTATAGTAGTGTTATATAACGTTATACGTTATAACGCAATACTATATAACGCTATACGTTATAACGTAATACCATATAACGTTATATGTTTTATCGTAATACTACATAACGTTAATCGTTATAACGTCATACTATATAACGTTACACGTTGTATGGTAATAGTATATGACGTTGTACGTTATAACGTAACACTATATAACGCTATACGTTATAACGTAATACTATATAACGTTATACGTTTCATCGTAATACTACATAACGTTAAAGGTTATAACGTCATACTACATAACGTTTAACGTTATAACGTCATACTATATAACGTTACCCGTTGTATGGTAATAGTACATAACGTTAAACGTTATAACGTAATACTATGTAACGTTACACGTTGTATGGTAATAGTATATAACGTTATACATTACAACGTAATACTATTTAACGTTATACGTTATAACGTAATACTATATAACGATACACGTTATATCGTAATAGTATATAACGTTATACGTTATAACCTAATACTACAGAACGTTAAACGTTATAACGTCATACGATATAAAGTTACACGTTGTATGGTAATAGTATATAACGTTATACGTTACAACGTAATACTATTTAACGATATACTTTATAGCGTAATACTATATAACGTTATATGTTTTAAGGTAATACTACATAACGTTAAACGTTATAACGTCATACTATGTAACGTTACACGTTGTGTGGTAATAGTATATGACGTTATACGTTACAACGTAATACTATTTAACGTTATACGTTATAACGTAATACTATATAACGTTAAACGTTATAACGTCATACTATGTAACGTTACACGTTGTATGGTAATAGTATATAACGTTATACATTACAACGTAATACTATTTAACGTTATACGTTATAACGTAATACTATATAACGTTACACGTAGTATGGTAATAGTATATGACGTTATACGTTGTATGGTAATAGTATATTACGTTATACGTTATATCGTAATAGTATATAACGTTATACGTTATAACGTAACACTACAGAACGTTAAACGTTAGAACGTAATACTATATAACGTTACACGCTGTATGGTAATAGTATAAGACGTTATACGTTATAACGTAATACTATATAACGTCATGCGTTACAACGTAATACTATATAACGTTACACGTTGTATGGTAATAGTATATAACGTTATACGTTATAACGTCATACTATATAACGTTACACGTTGTATAGTAGTGTTATATAACGTTATACGTTATAACGTAATACTATATAACGCTATACGTTATAACGTAATACTATATAACGATACACGTTATATCGTAATAGTATATAACGTTATACGTTATAACCTAATACTACAGAACGTTAAACGTTATAACGTAATACTATACAACGTTACACGTTGTATGGTAATAGTATATGACGATATACGTTATAACGTAATACTATATAACGTTACACGTTGTATGGTAATAGTATATGACGTTATACGTTATAACGTAATACTATATAACGTTACACGTTGTATAGTAATGTTATATAACGTTATACGTTATAACATAATACTATATAACGCTATACGTTATAACGTAATACTATATAACGTTACACGTTGTATGGTAATAGTATATGACGTTATACGTTACAACGTAATACTATTTAACGTTATACGTTATAACGTAATACTATATAACGTTAAACGTTATAACGTCATACTATGTAACGTTACACGTTGTATGGTAATAGTATATAACGTTATACATTACAACGTAATACTATTTAACGTTATACGTTATAACGTAATACTATATAACGTTACACGTAGTATGGTAATAGTATATGACGTTATACGTTATAACGTAATACTATATAACGTTACACGTTTTATCGTAATAATATATAACGTTATACGTTATAACGTAAAACTACATAACGATAAACGTTATAACGTCATACTATATAACGGTACACGTTGTATGGTAATAGTATATGACGTTATACGTTATAACGTAATACTATATAACGTTGCACATTATATCGTAGTACTATATAACGTTACCCGTTGTATGGTAATAGTACATAACGATATACGTTATATCGTAACGCTATATAACGTTACCCGTTGTATGGTAATAGTACATAACGTTAAACGTTATAACGTCATACTATATAACGTTACACGTTGTATAGTAGTGTTATATAACGTTATACGTTATAACGTAATACTATATAACGCTATACGTTATAACGTAATACTATATAACGTTATATGTTTTATCGTAATACTACATAACGTTAATCGTTATAACGTCATACTATATAACGTTACACGTTGTATGGTAGTAGTATATGACGTTGTACGTTATAACGTAACACTATATAACGCTATACGTTATAACGTAATACTATATAACGTTATACGTTTCATCGTAATACTACATAACGTTAAAGGTTATAACGTCATACTACATAACGTTTAACGTTATAACGTCATACTATATAACGTTACCCGTTGTATGGTAATAGTACATAACGTTAAACGTTATAACGTAATACTATGTAACGTTACACGTTGTGTGGTAATAGTATATAACGTTATACATTACAACGTAAAACTATTTAACGTTATACGTTATAACGTAATACTATATAACGTTAAACGTTATGACGTCATACTATATAACGTTACACGTTGTATGGTAATAGTATATGACGTTATACGTTATAACGTAATACTATATAACGTTGCACATTATATCGTAATACTATATAACGTTACCCGTTGTATGGTAATAGTACATAACGATATACGTTATATCGTAATGCTATATAACGTTACCCGTTGTATGGCAATAGTACATATCGTTAAACGTTATAACGTCATATTATATAACGTTACACGTTGTATAGTAGTGTTATATAACGTTATACGTTATAACGTAATACTATATAACGCTATACGTTATAACGTAATACTATATAACGTTACCCGTTGTATGGTAATAGTACATAACGTTAAACGTTATAACGTCATACTATATAACGTTACATGTTGTATAGTAATGTTATATAACGTTATACGTTATAACATAATACTATATAACGCTATACGTTATAACGTAATACTATATAACGTTACACGTTGTATGGTAATAGTATATGACGTTATACGTTACAACGTAATACTATTTAACGTTATACGTTATAACGTAATACTATATAACGTTAAACGTTATAACGTCATACTATGTAACGTTACACGTTGTATGGTAATAGTATATAACGTTATACATTACAACGTAATACTATTTAACGTTATACGTTATAACGTAATACTATATAACGTTACACGTAGTATGGTAATAGTATATGACGTTATACGTTATAACGTAATACTATATAACGTCATACGTTACAACGTAATACTATATTACGTTACACGTTGTATGGTAATAGTATATGACGTTATACGTTATAACGTAATACTATATAACGTTACACGTTTTATCGTAATAATATATAACGTTATACGTTATAACGTAAAACTACATAACGATAAACGTTATAACGTCATACTATATAACGGTACACGTTGTATGGTAATAGTATATGACGTTATACGTTATAACGTTATACTATATAACGTTGCACATTATATCGTAATACTATATAACGTTACCCGTTGTATGGTAATAGTACATAACGATATACGTTATATCGTAATGCTATATAACGTTACCCGTTGTATGGTAATAGTACATAACGTTAAACGTTATAACGTCATACTATATAACGTTACACGTTGTATAGTAGTGTTATATAACGTTATACGTTATAACGTAATACTATATAACGCTATACGTTATAACGTAATACTATATAACGTTATATGTTTTATCGTAATACTACATAACGTTAAACGTTATAACGTCATACTATATAACGTTACACGTTGTATGGTAATAGTATATGACGTTGTACGTTATAACGTAACACTATATAACGCTATACGTTATAACGTAATACTATATAACGTTATACGTTTCATCGTAATACTACATAACGTTAAAGGTTATAACGTCATACTACATAACGTTTAACGTTATAACGTCATACTATATAACGTTACCCGTTGTATGGTAATAGTACATAACGTTAAAGGTTATAACGTAATACTACATAACGTTAAACGTTATAACGTCATACTATATAAAGTTACACGTTGTATGGTAATAGTATATAACGTTATACGTTACAACGTAATACTATTTAACGATATACTTTATAGCGTAATACTATATAACGTTATATGTTTTAAGGTAATACTACATAACGTTAAACGTTATAACGTCATACTATGTAACGTTACACGTTGTGTGGTAATAGTATATAACGTTATACATTACAACGTAATACTATTTAACGTTATACGTTATAACGTAATACTATATAACGATACACGTTATATCGTAATAGTATATAACGTTATACGTTATAACGTAATACTACATAACGTTAAACGATATAGCGTCATACTATATAACGTTACACGTTGTATGGTAATAGTATATGACGTTATACGTTACAACGTAATACTATTTAACGTTATACGTTATAACGTAATACTATATAACGATACACGTTATATCGTAATAGTATATAACGTTATACGTTATAACGTAATACTACATAACGTTAAACGATATAGCGTCATACTATATAACGTTACACGTTGTATGGTAATAGTATATAACGTTATACATTACAACGTAATACTATTTAACGTTATACGTTATAACGTAATACTATATAACGTTACACGTAGTATGGTAATAGTATATGACGTTATACGTTGTATGGTAATAGTATATAACGTTATACGTTATATCGTAATAGTATATAACGTTATACGTTATAACGTAACACTACAGAACGTTAAACGTTAGAACGTAATACTATATAACGTTACACGCTGTATGGTAATAGTATAAGACGTTATACGTTATAACGTAATACTATATTACGTCATGCGTTACAACGTAATACTATATAACGTTACACGTTGTATGGTAATAGTATATAACGTTATACATTATAACGTAATACTATTTAACGTTATACGTTATAACGTCATACTATATAACGTTACACGTTGTATAGTAGTGTTATATAACGTTATACGTTATGACGTAATACTATATAACGCTATACGTTATAACGTAATACTATATAACGATACACGTTATATCGTAATAGTATATAACGTTATACGTTATAACCTAATACTACAGAACGTTAAACGTTAGAACGTAATACTATACAACGTTACACGTTGTATGGTAATAGTGTATGACGATATACGTTATAACGTAATACTATATAACGTTACACGTTGTATGGTAATAGTATATGACGTTATACGTTATAACGTAATACTATATAACGTTGCACATTATATCGTAATACTATATAACGTTACCCGTTGTATGGTAATAGTACATAACGATATACGTTATATCGTAATGCTATATAACGTTACCCGTTGTATGGTAATAGTACATAACGTTAAACGTTATAACGTCATACTATATAACGTTACACGTTGTATAGTAGTGTTATATAACGTTATACGTTATAACGTAATACTATATAACGCTATACGTTATAACGTAATACTATATAACGTTACCCGTTGTATGGTAATAGTACATAATGTTAAACGTTATAACGTCATACTATATAACGTTACACGTTGTATAGTAATGTTATATAACGTTATACGTTATAACATAATACTATATAACGCTATACGTTATAACGTAATACTATATAACGTTACACGTTGTATGGTAATAGTATATGACGTTATACGTTACAACGTAATACTATTTAACGTTATACGTTATAACGTAATACTATATAACGTTAAACGTTATAACGTCATACTATGTAACGTTACACGTTGTATGGTAATAGTATATAACGTTATACATTACAACGTAATACTATTTAACGTTATACGTTATAACGTAATACTATATAACGTTACACGTAGTATGGTAATAGTATATGACGTTATACGTTATAACGTAATACTATATAACGTCATACGTTACAACGTAATACTATATTACGTTACACGTTGTATGGTAATAGTATATAACGTTATACGTTATAACGTAATACTATTTAACGTTATACGTTATATCGTAATAGTATATAACGTTATACGTTATAACGTAATACTACATAACGATACACGTTATATCGTAATAGTATATAACGTTATACGGTATAACCTAATACTACAGAACGTTAAACGTTATAACGTAATACTATACAACGTTACACGTTGTATGGTAATAGTATATGACGATATACGTTATAACGTAATACTATATAACGTTACACGTTGTATGGTAATAGTATATGACGTTATACGTTATAACGTAATACTATATAACGATACACGTTATATCGTAATAGTATATAACGTTATACGTTATAACGTAATACTACATAACGTTAAACGATATAGCGTCATACTATATAACGTTGCACGTTGTATGGTAATAGTATATGACGTTATACGTTACAACGTAATACTATTTAACGTTATACGTTATAACGTAATACTATATAACGTTAAACGTTATGACGTCATACTATATAACGTTACACGTTGTATGGTAATAGTATATGACGTTATACGTTATAACGTAATACTATATAACGTTGCACATTATATCGGAATACTATATTACGATACACGTTGTATGGTAATAGTATATGACGTTATACGTTATAACGTAATACTATATAACGTTACACGTTTTATCGTAATAATATATAACGTTATACGTTATAACGTAAAACTACATAACGATAAACGTTATAACGTCATACTATATAACGGTACACGTTGTATGGTAATAGTATATAACGTTATACATTACAACGTAATACTATTTAACGTTATACGTTATAACGTAATACTATATAACGTCATACGTTACAACGTAATACTATATTACGATACACGTTGTATGGTAATAGTATATGACGTTATACGTTATAACGTAATACTATATAACGTTACACGTTTTATCGTAATAATATATAACGTTATACGTTATAACGTAAAACTACATAACGATAAACGTTATAACGTCATACTATATAACGGTACACGTTGTATGGTAATAGTATATGACGTTATACGTTATAACGTAATACTATATAACGTTGCACATTGTATCGTAATACTATATAACGTTACCCGTTGTATGGTAATAGTACATAACGATACACGTTATATCGTAATGCTATATAACGTTACCCGTTGTATGGTAATAGTACATAACGTTAAACGTTATAACGTCATACTATATAACGTTACACGTTGTATAGTAGTGTTATATAACGTTATACGTTATAACGTAATGCTATATAACGCTATACGTTATAACGTAATACTATATAACGTTATATGTTTTATCGTAATACTACATAACGTTAAACGTTATAACGTCATACTATATAACGTTACACGTTGTATGGTAATAGTATATGACGTTGTACGTTATAACGTAACACTATATAACGCTATACGTTATAACGTAATACTATATAACGTTACCCGTTGTATGGTAATAGTACATAACGTTAAACGTTATAACGTCATACTATATAACGTTACACGTTGTATAGTAATGTTATATAACGTTATACGTTATAACATAATACTATATAACGCTATACGTTATAACGTAATACTATATAACGTTACACGTTGTATAGTAGTGTTATATAACGTTATACGTTATAACGTAATACTATATAACGCTATACGTTATAACGTAATACTATATAACGATACACGTTATATCGTAATAGTATATAACGTTATACGTTATAACCTAATACTACAGAACGTTAAACGTTATAACGTAATACTATACAACGTTACACGTTGTATGGTAATAGTATATGACGATATACGTTATAACGTAATACTGTATAACGTTACACGTTGTATGGTAATAGTATATGACGTTATACGTTATAACGTAATACTATATAACGATACACGTTATATCGTAATAGTATATAACGTTATACGTTATAACGTAATACTACATAACGTTAAACGATATAGCGTCATACTATATAACGTTACACGTTGTATGGTAATAGTATATGACGTTATACGTTTCAACGTAATACTATTTAACGTTATACGTTATAATGTAATACTATATAATGTTAAACGTTATGACGTCATACTATATAACGTTACACGTTGTATAGTAGTGTTATATAACGTTATACGTTATAACGTAATACTATATAACGCTATACGTTATAACGTAATACTATATAACGATACACGTTATATCGTAATAGTATATAACGTTATACGTTATAACCTAATACTACAGAACGTTAAACGTTATAACGTAATACTATACAACGTTACACGTTGTATGGTAATAGTATATGACGATATACGTTATATCGTAATGCTATATAACGTTACCCGTTGTATGGTAATAGTACATAACGTTAAACGTTATAACGTCATACTATATAACGTTACACGTTGTATAGTAGTGTTATATAACGTTATACGTTATAACGTAATACTATATAACGTTATACGTTATAACGTAATACTATATAATGCTATACGTTATAACGTAATACTATATAACGTTACCCGTTGTATGGTAATAGTACATAACGTTAAACGTTATAACGTCATACTATATAACGTTACACGTTGTATAGTAATGTTATATAACGTTATACGTTATAACATAATACTATATAACGCTATACGTTATAACGTAATACTATATAACGTTACACGTTGTATGGTAATAGTATATGACGTTATACGTTACAACGTAATACTATTTAACGTTATACGTTATAACGTAATACTATATAACGTTAAACGTTATAACGTCATACTATGTAACGTTACACGTTGTATGGTAATGGTATATAACGTTATACATTACAACGTAATACTATTTAACATTATACGTTATAACGTAATACTATATAACGTTGCACGTAGTATGGTAATAGTATATGACGTTATACGTTATAACGTAATACTATATAACGTCATACGTTACAACGTAATACTATATTACGTTACACGTTGTATGGTAATAGTATATGACGTTATACGTTATAACGTAATACTATATAACGTTACACGTTTTATCGTAATAATATATAACGTTATACGTTATAACGTAAAACTACATAACGATAAACGTTATAACGTCATACTATATAACGGTACACGTTGTATGGTAATAGTATATGACGTTATACGTTATAACGTAATACTATATAACGTTGCACATTATATCGTAATAATATATAACGTTACCCGTTGTATGGTAATAGTACATAACGATATACGTTATATCGTAATGCTATATAACGTTACCCGTTGTATGGTAATAGTACATAACGTTAAACGTTATAACGTCATACTATATAACGTTACACGTTGTATAGTAGTGTTATATAACGTTATACGTTATAACGCAATACTATATAACGCTATACGTTATAACGTAATACCATATAACGTTATATGTTTTATCGTAATACTACATAACGTTAATCGTTATAACGTCATACTATATAACGTTACACGTTGTATGGTAATAGTATATGACGTTGTACGTTATAACGTAACACTATATAACGCTATACGTTATAACGTAATACTATATAACGTTATACGTTTCATCGTAATACTACATAACGTTAAAGGTTATAACGTCATACTACATAACGTTTAACGTTATAACGTCATACTATATAACGTTACCCGTTGTATGGTAATAGTACATAACGTTAAACGTTATAACGTAATACTATGTAACGTTACACGTTGTATGGTAATAGTATATAACGTTATACATTACAACGTAATACTATTTAACGTTATACGTTATAACGTAATACTATATAACGATACACGTTATATCGTAATAGTATATAACGTTATACGTTATAACCTAATACTACAGAACGTTAAACGTTATAACGTCATACGATATAAAGTTACACGTTGTATGGTAATAGTATATAACGTTATACGTTACAACGTAATACTATTTAACGATATACTTTATAGCGTAATACTATATAACGTTATATGTTTTAAGGTAATACTACATAACGTTAAACGTTATAACGTCATACTATGTAACGTTACACGTTGTGTGGTAATAGTATATGACGTTATACGTTACAACGTAATACTATTTAACGTTATACGTTATAACGTAATACTATATAACGTTAAACGTTATAACGTCATACTATGTAACGTTACACGTTGTATGGTAATAGTATATAACGTTATACATTACAACGTAATACTATTTAACGTTATACGTTATAACGTAATAGTATATAACGATACACGTTATATCGTAATAGTATATAACGTTATACGTTATAACCTAATACTACAGAACGTTAAACGTTATAACGTCATACTATATAACGTTACCCTTTGTATGGTAATAGTACATAACGTTAAACGTTATAACGTAATACTACATAACGTTAAACCTTATGACGTCATACTATATAACGTTACACGTTGTATGGTAATAGTATATAACGTTATACGTTACAACGTAATACTATTTAACGATATACGTTATAACGTAATACTATATAACGTTATATGTTTTAAGGTAATACTACATAACGTTAAACGTTATAACGTCATACTATGTAACGTTACACGTTGTGTGGTAATAGTATATAACGTTATACATTACAACGTAAAACTATTTAACGTTATACGTTATAACGTAATACTATATAACGTTAAACGTTATGACGTCATACTATATAACGTTACACGTTGTATGGTAATAGTATATGACGTTATACGTTATAACGTAATACTATATAACGTTGCACATTATATCGTAATACTATATAACGTTACCCGTTGTATGGTAATAGTACATAACGATATACGTTATATCGTAATGCTATATAACGTTACCCGTTGTATGGCAATAGTACATATCGTTAAACGTTATAACGTCATATTATATAACGTTACACGTTGTATAGTAGTGTTATATAACGTTATACGTTATAACGTAATACTATATAACGCTATACGTTATAACGTAATACTATATAACGTTACCCGTTGTATGGTAATAGTACATAACGTTAAACGTTATAACGTCATACTATATAACGTTACATGTTGTATAGTAATGTTATATAACGTTATACGTTATAACATAATACTATATAACGCTATACGTTATAACGTAATACTATATAACGTTACACGTTGTATGGTAATAGTATATGACGTTATACGTTACAACGTAATACTATTTAACGTTATACGTTATAACGTAATACTATATAACGTTAAACGTTATAACGTCATACTATGTAACGTTACACGTTGTATGGTAATAGTATATAACGTTATACATTACAACGTAATACTATTTAACGTTATACGTTATAACGTAATACTATATAACGTTACACGTAGTATGGTAATAGTATATGACGTTATACGTTATAACGTAATACTATATAACGTCATACGTTACAACGTAATACTATATTACGTTACACGTTGTATGGTAATAGTATATGACGTTATACGTTATAACGTAATACTATATAACGTTACACGTTTTATCGTAATAATATATAACGTTATACGTTATAACGTAAAACTACATAACGATAAACGTTATAACGTCATACTATATAACGGTACACGTTGTATGGTAATAGTATATGACGTTATACGTTATAACGTTATACTATATAACGTTGCACATTATATCGTAATACTATATAACGTTACCCGTTGTATGGTAATAGTACATAACGATATACGTTATATCGTAATGCTATATAATGTTACCCGTTGTATGGTAATAGTACATAACGTTAAACGTTATAACGTCATACTATATAACGTTACACGTTGTATAGTAGTGTTATATAACGTTATACGTTATAACGTAATACTATATAACGCTATACGTTATAACGTAATACTATATAACGTTATATGTTTTATCGTAATACTACATAACGTTAAACGTTATAACGTCATACTATATAACGTTACGCGTTGTATGGTAATAGTATATGACGTTGTACGTTATAACGTAACACTATATAACGCTATACGTTATAACGTAATACTATATAACGTTATACGTTTCATCGTAATACTACATAACGTTAAAGGTTATAACGTCATACTACATAACGTTTAACGTTATAACGTCATACTATATAACGTTACCCGTTGTATGGTAATAGTACATAACGTTAAAGGTTATAACGTAATACTACATAACGTTAAACGTTATAACGTCATACTATATAAAGTTACACGTTGTATGGTAATAGTATATAACGTTATACGTTACAACGTAATACTATTTAACGATATACTTTATAGCGTAATACTATATAACGTTATATGTTTTAAGGTAATACTACATAACGTTAAACGTTATAACGTCATACTATGTAACGTTACACGTTGTGTGGTAATAGTATATAACGTTATACATTACAACGTAATACTATTTAACGTTATACGTTATAACGTAATACTATATAACGATACACGTTATATCGTAATAGTATATAACGTTATACGTTATAACGTAATACTACATAACGTTAAACGATATAGCGTCATACTATATAACGTTACACGTTGTATGGTAATAGTATATGACGTTATACGTTACAACGTAATACTATTTAACGTTATACGTTATAACGTAATACTATATAACGATACACGTTATATCGTAATAGTATATAACGTTATACGTTATAACGTAATACTACATAACGTTAAACGATATAGCGTCATACTATATAACGTTACACGTTGTATGGTAATAGTATATAACGTTATACATTACAACGTAATACTATTTAACGTTATACGTTATAACGTAATACTATATAACGTTACACGTAGTATGGTAATAGTATATGACGTTATACGTTGTATGGTAATAGTATATAACGTTATACGTTATATCGTAATAGTATATAACGTTATACGTTATAACGTAACACTACAGAACGTTAAACGTTAGAACGTAATACTATATAACGTTACACGCTGTATGGTAATAGTATAAGACGTTATACGTTATAACGTAATACTATATAACGTCATGCGTTACAACGTAATACTATATAACGTTACACGTTGTATGGTAATAGTATATAACGTTATACATTATAACGTAATACTATTTAACGTTATACGTTATAACGTCATACTATATAACGTTACACGTTGTATAGTAGTGTTATATAACGTTATACGTTATGACGTAATACTATATAACGCTATACGTTATAACGTAATACTATATAACGATACACGTTATATCGTAATAGTATATAACGTTATACGTTATAACCTAATACTACAGAACGTTAAACGTTAGAACGTAATACTATACAACGTTACACGTTGTATGGTAATAGTGTATGACGATATACGTTATAACGTAATACTATATAACGTTACACGTTGTATGGTAATAGTATATGACGTTATAAGTTATAACGTAATACTATATAACGTTGCACATTATATCGTAATACTATATAACGTTACCCGTTGTATGGTAATAGTACATAACGATATACGTTATATCGTAATGCTATATAACGTTACCCGTTGTATGGTAATAGTACATAACGTTAAACGTTATAACGTCATACTATATAACGTTACACGTTGTATAGTAGTGTTATATAACGTTATACGTTATAACGTAATACTATATAACGCTATACGTTATAACGTAATACTATATAACGTTACCCGTTGTATGGTAATAGTACATAATGTTAAACGTTATAACGTCATACTATATAACGTTACACGTTGTATAGTAATGTTATATAACGTTATACGTTATAACATAATACTATATAACGCTATACGTTATAACGTAATACTATATAACGTTACACGTTGTATGGTAATAGTATATGACGTTATACGTTACAACGTAATACTATTTAACGTTATACGTTATATCGTAATACTATATAACGTTAAACGTTATAACGTCATACTATGTAACGTTACACGTTGTATGGTAATAGTATATAACGTTATACATTACAACGTAATATTATTTAACGTTATACGTTATAACGTAATACTATATAACGTTACACGTAGTATGGTAATAGTATATGACGTTATACGTTATAACGTAATACTATATAACGTCATACGTTACAACGTAATACTATATTACGTTACACGTTGTATGGTAATAGTATATAACGTTATACGTTATAACGTAATACTATTTAACGTTATACGTTATAACGTCATACTATATAACGTTACACGTTGTATAGTAGTGTTATATAACGTTATACGTTATAACGTAATACTATATAACGCTATACGTTATAACGTAATACTACATAACGATACACGTTATATCGTAATAGTATATAACGTTATACGGTATAACCTAATACTACAGAACGTTAAACGTTATAACGTAATACTATACAACGTTACACGTTGTATGGTAATAGTATATGACGATATACGTTATAACGTAATACTATATAACGTTACACGTTGTATGGTAATAGTATATGACGTTATACGTTATAACGTAATACTATATAACGATACACGTTATATCGTAATAGTATATAACGTTATACGTTATAACGTAATACTACATAACGTTAAACGATATAGCGTCATACTATATAACGTTGCACGTTGTATGGTAATAGTATATGACGTTATACGTTACAACGTAATACTATTTAACGTTATACGTTATAACGTAATACTATATAACGTTAAACGTTATGACGTCATACTATATAACGTTACACGTTGTATGGTAATAGTATATGACGTTATACGTTATAACGTAATACTATATAACGTTGCACATTATATCGTAATACTATATTACGATACACGTTGTATGGTAATAGTATATGACGTTATACGTTATAACGTAATACTATATAACGTTACACGTTTTATCGTAATAATATATAACGTTATACGTTATAACGTAAAACTACATAACGATAAACGTTATAACGTCATACTATATAACGGTACACGTTGTATGGTAATAGTATATAACGTTATACATTACAACGTAATACTATTTAACGTTATACGTTATAACGTAATACTATATAACATTACACGTAGTATGGTAATAGTATATGACCTTATACGTTATAACGTAATACTATATAACGTCATACGTTACAACGTAATACTATATTACGATACACGTTGTATGGTAATAGTATATGACGTTATACGTTATAACGTAATACTATATAACGTTACACGTTTTATCGTAATAATATATAACGTTATACGTTATAACGTAAAACTACATAACGATAAACGTTATAACGTCATACTATATAACGGTACACGTTGTATGGTAATAGTATATGACGTTATACGTTATAACGTAACACTATATAACGTTGCACATTGTATCGTAATACTATATAACGTTACCCGTTGTATGGTAATAGTACATAACGATATACGTTATATCGTAATGCTATATAACGTTACCCGTTGTATGGTAATAGTACATAACGTTAAACGTTATAACGTCATACTATATAACGTTACACGTTGTATAGTAGTGTTATATAACGTTATACGTTATAACGTAATGCTATATAACGCTATACGTTATAACGTAATACTATATAACGTTATATGTTTTATCGTAATACTACATAACGTTAAACGTTATAACGTCATACTATATAACGTTACACGTTGTATGGTAATAGTATATGACGTTGTACGTTATAACGTAACACTATATAACGCTATACGTTATAACGTAATACTATATAACGTTACCCGTTGTATGGTAATAGTACATAACGATATACGTTATATCGTAATGCTATATAACGTTACCCGTTGTATGGTAATAGTACATAACGTTAAACGTTATAACGTCATACTATATAACGTTACACGTTGTATAGTAGTGTTATATAACGTTATACGTTATAACGTAATACTATATAACGCTATACGTTATAACGTAATACTATATAACGATACACGTTATATCGTACTAGTATATAACGTTATACGTTATAACCTAATACTACAGAACGTTAAACGTTATAACGTAATACTATACAACGTAACACGCTGTATGGTAATAGTATATGACGATATACGTTATAACGTAATACTATATAACGTTACACGTTGTATGGTAATAGTATATGACGTTATACGTTACAACGTAATACTATATAACGATACACGTTATATCGTAATAGTATATAACGTTATACGTTATAACGTAATACTACATAACGTTCAACGATATAGCGTCATACTATATAACGTTACACGTTGTATGGTAATAGTATATGACGTTATACGTTACAACGTAATACTATTTAACGTTATACGTTATAACGTAATACTATATAACGTTAAACGTTATGACGTCATACTATATAACGTTACACGTTGTATAGTAATGTTATATAACGTTATACGTTATAACGTAATACTATATAACGCTATACGTTATAACGTAATACTATATAACGATACACGTTATATCGTAATAGTATATAACGTTATACGTTATAACGTAATAGTACATAACGTTAAACGATATAGCGTCATAGTATATAACGTTACACGTTGTATGGTAATAGTATATGACGTTATACGTTACAACGTAATACTATATATCGATACACGTTATATCGTAATAGTATATAGCGTTATACGTTATAATGTAATACTACATAACGTTAAACGATATAACGTCATACTATATAACGATACACGTTGTGTGGTAACAGTATATGACGTTATACGTTACAACGTAATACTATTTAACGTTATACGTTATAACGTAATACTATATAACGTTAAACGTTATGACGTCATACTATATAACGTTACACGTTGTATGGTAATAGTATATGACGTTATACGTTATAATGTAATACTATATAACGTTGCACATTATATCGTAATACTATATAACGTTACCCGTTGTATGGTAATAGTACATAACGATATACGTTATATGGTAATGCTATATAACGTTACCCGTTGTATGGTAATAGTACATAACGTTAAACGTTATAACGTCATACTATATAACGTTACACGTTGTATAGTAGTGTTATATAACGTTATACGTTATAACGTAATACTATATAACGCTATACGTTATAACCTAATACTATATAACGATACACGTTATATCGTACTAGTATATAACGTTATACGTTATAACCTAATACTACAGAACGTTAAACGTTATAACGTAATACTATACAACGTAACACGCTGTATGGTAATAGTATATGACGATATACGTTATAACGTAATACTATATAACGTTACACGTTGTATGGTAATAGTATATGACGTTATACGTTACAACGTAATACTATATAACGATACACGTTATATCGTAATAGTATATAACGTTATACGTTATAACGTAATACTACATAACGTTCAACGATATAGCGTCATACTATATAACGTTACACGTTGTATGGTAATAGTATATGACGTTATACGTTACAACGTAATACTATTTAACGTTATACGTTATAACGTAATACTATATAACGTTAAACGTTATGACGTCATACTATATAACGTTACACGTTGTATAGTAATGTTATATAACGTTATACGTTATAACGTAATACTATATAACGCTATACGTTATAACGTAATACTATATAACGATACACGTTATATCGTAATAGTATATAACGTTATACGTTATAACGTAATAGTACATAACGTTAAACGATATAGCGTCATACTATATAACGTTACACGTTGTATGGTAATAGTATATGACGTTATACGTTACAACGTAATACTATATATCGATACACGTTATATCGTAATAGTATATAGCGTTATACGTTATAATGTAATACTACATAACGTTAAACGATATAACGTCATACTATATAACGATACACGTTGTGTGGTAACAGTATATGACGTTATACGTTACAACGTAATACTATTTAACGTTATACGTTATAACGTAATACTATATAACGTTAAACGTTATGACGTCATACTATATAACGTTACACGTTGTATGGTAATAGTATATGACGTTATACGTTATAATGTAATACTATATAACGTTGCACATTATATCGTAATACTATATAACGTTACCCGTTGTATGGTAATAGTACATAACGATATACGTTATATGGTAATGCTATATAACGTTACCCGTTGTATGGTAATAGTACATAACGTTAAACGTTATAACGTCATACTATATAACGTTACACGTTGTATAGTAGTGTTATATAACGTTATACGTTATAACGTAATACTATATAACGCTATACGTTATAACCTAATACTATATAACGTTATATGTTTTATCGTAAAACTAAATAACGTTAAACGTTATAACGTCATACTATATAACGGTACACGTTGTATGGTAATAGTATATGACGTTGTACGTTATAACGTAATACTACAGAACGTTAAACGTTATAACGTAATACTATACAACGTTACACTATAACGTAACATATATAATATATAATATAACATATATAACGTAATACTATATAACGTCATACGTTACATCGTAATACTATATAACGTTACACGTTGTATGGTAATAGTATATAACGTTATACGTTGTATGGTAATAGTATATAACGTCATACGTTACATCGTAATACTATATAACGTTACACGTTGTATGGTGATTGTATATGACGTTACACGTTATATCGTAATACTATATTACGTTACACGTTGCATAGTAGTATTATGTAACGTTATACGTTATAACGTAATACTATATAACGTTATATGTTTTAAGGTAATACTACATAACGTTAAACGTTATAACGTCATACTATGTAACGTTACACGTTGTATGATAATAGTATATAACGTTATACATTACAACGTAATACTATTTTTCGTTATACGTTATAACGTAATACTATATAACGTTACACGTTACATCGTAATAGTATATAACGTTATACGTTATAACGTAATACTACAGAACGTTAAACGTTATAACGTAATACTATACAACGTTACACTATAACGTAACATATATAATATATAATATAACATATATAACGTAATACTATATAACGTCATACGTTACATCGTAATACTATATAACGTTACACGTTGTATGGTAATAGTATATAACGTTATACGTTGTATGGTAATAGTATATAACGTCATACGTTACATCGTAATACTATATAACGTTACACGCTATAACGTAATAGTATATAACGTTATGCGTTATAACCTAATACTACAGAACGTTAAACGTTATAACGTAATACTATACAACGTTACACGTTGTATGGTAATAGTATATATCGATATACGTTATACCGTAATACTATATAACGTTACACGTTGTATGGTAATAGCATATGACGTTATACGTTATAACGTAATACTATATAACGATACACGTTATATCGTAATAGTATATAACGTTATACGTTATAACGTAATACTACATAACGTTAACCGATATAGCGTCATACTATATAACGTTACACGTTGTATGGTAATAGTATATGACGATATACGTTATAACGTAATACTATATAACGTTACACGTTGTATGGTAATAGTATATGACGTTATACGTTAAAACGTAATACTATATAACGATACAAGTTATATCGTAATGGTATATAACGTTATACGTTATAACGTAATACTACATAACGTTAAACGATATAGCGTCATACTATATAACGTTACACGTTGTATAGTAGTGTTATATAACGTTATACGTTATAACGTAATACTATATAACGCTATACGTTATAACGTAATACTATATAACGATACACGTTATATCGTAATAGTATATAACGTTATACGTTATAACCTAATACTACAGAACGTTAAACGTTATAACGTAATACTATACAACGTTACACGTTGTATGGTAATAGTATATGACGATATACGTTATAACGTAATACTATATAACGTTACACGTTGTATGGTAATAGTATATGACGTTATACGTTAAAACGTAATACTATATAACGATACAAGTTATATCGTAATAATATATAACGTTATACGTTATAACGTAACACTACATAACGTTAAACGATATAGCGTCATACTATATAACGTTACACGTTGTATAGTAGTGTTATATAACGTTATACGTTATAACGTAATACTATATAACGCTATACGTTATAACGTAATACTATATAACGATACACGTTATATCGTAATAGTATATAACGTTATACGTTATAACCTAATACTACAGAACGTTAAACGTTATAACGTAATACTATACAACGTTACACGTTGTATGGTAATAGTATATGACGATATACGTTATAACGTAATACTATATAACGTTACACGTTGTATGGTAATAGTATATGACGTTATACGTTAAAACGTAATACTATATAACGATACACGTTATATCGTAATAGTATATAACGTTATACGTTATAACGTAATACTACATAACGTTAAACGATATAGCGTCATACTATATAACGTTACACGTTGTATGGTAATAGTATATGACGTTATACGTTACAACGTAATACTATTTAACGTTATACGTTATAACGTAATACTATATAACGTTAAACGTTATGACGTCATACTATATAACGTTACACGTTGTATGGTAATAGTATATGACGTTATACGTTATAACGTAATACTATATAACGTTGCACATTATATCGTAATGCTATATAACGTTACCCGTTGTATGGTAATAGTACATAACGATATACGTTATATCGTAATGCTATATAACGTTACCCGTTGTATGGTAATAGTACATAACGTTAAACGTTATAACGTCATACTATATAACGTTACACGTTGTATAGTAGTGTTATATAACGTTATACGTCATAACGTAATACTATATAGCGCTATACGTTATAACGTAATACTATATAACGTTACCCGTTGTATGGTAATAGTACATAACGATATACGTTATATCGTAATGCTATATAACGTTACCCGTTGTATGGTAATAGTACATAACGTTAAACGTTATAACGTCATACTATATAACGTTACACGTTGTATAGTAATGTTATATAACGTTATACGTTATAACGTAATACTATATAACGCTATACGTTATAACGTAATACTATATAACGATACACGTTTTATCGTAATAGTATATAACGTTATACGTTATAACGTAATACTACATAACGTTAAACGATATAGCGTCATGCTATATAACGTTACACGTTGTATGGTAATAGTATATGACGTTATACGTTACAACATAATACTATTTAACGTTATACGTTATAACGTAATACTATATAACGTTAAACGTTATGACGTCGTACTATATAAAGTTACACGATGTATGGTAATAGTATATAACGTTATACGTTACAACGTAATACTATTTAACGATATACGTTTTAACGTAATACTATATAACGTTACACGTTGTATGGTAATTGTATATGACGTCACACGTTATATCGCAATACTATATAACGTTACACGTTGCATAGTAGTATTATGTAACGTTATACGTTATAACGTAATACTATATAACGTTATATGTTTTAAGGTAATACTACATAACGTTAAACGTTATAACGTCATACTATGTAACGTTACACGCTGTATGGTAATAGTATATAACGTTATACATTACAACGTAATACTATTTAACGTTATACGTTATAACGTAATACTATATAACGTTACACGTTTTATCGTAATAGTATATAACGTTATACGTTATAACCTAAAACTACATAACGATAAACGTTATAACGTCATACTATATAGCGGTACACGTTGTATGGTAATAGTATATAACGTTATACGTTATAACGTAACACTTCAGAACGTTAAACGTTAGAACGTAATACTATATAACGTTACACGCTGTATGGTAATAGTATAAGACGTTATACGTTATAACGTAATACTATATAACGTCATGCGTTACAACGTAATACTATATAACGTTACACGTTGTATCGTAATAGTATATAACGTTATACGTTATAACGTAATACTATTTAACGTTATACGTTATAACGTAATACTATATAACGTTACACGTTGTATGGTAATAGTATATGACGTTATACGTTACAACGTAATACTATTTAACGTTATACGTTATAACGTAATACTATATAACGTTACCCGTTGTATGGTAATAGTACATAACTATATACGTTACAACGTTATACTATTTAACGTTATACGTTATAACGTAATACTCCATAACGTTATATGTTTTAACGTAATACCACATAACGTTAAACGTTATAACGTCATACTATATAACGTTACACGTTGTATGGTAATAGTATATGACGTTATACGTTATAACGTAATACTATATAACGTCATACGTTATATCGTAATGCTATATAACGTTACCCGTTGTATGGTAATAGTACATAATGTTAAACGTTATAACGTCATACTATATAATGTTACACGTTGTATAGTAGTGTTATATAACGTTATACGTTATAACGTAATATTATATAACGTTATATGTTATATCGTAATACTACATAACGTTAAACGATATAACGTCATACCATTAACGTTACACGTTGTATGGTTATAGTATATGACGCTATACGTTACTACGTAATACTATTTAACGTTATACGTTATAACGTAATACTATATAACGTTAAACGTTATAACGTTACACGTTGTATGGTAATAGTATATGACGTGATACGTTATTACGGACTACTATATAACGTTACACATTATATCGTAATACTATATAACGTTACCCGTTGTATGGTAATAGTACATAACTATATACGTTACAACGTTATACTATTTAACGTTACACGTTATAACGTAATACTACATAACGTTATATGTTTTAACGTAATACCACATAACGTTAAACGTTATAACGTCATACTATATAACGTTACACGTTGTATGGTAGTAGTATATGACTTTATACGTTATAACGTAATACTATATAACGTCATACTTTATATCGTAGTGCTATATAACGTTACCCGTTGTATGGTAATAGTACATAACGTTAAACGTTATAACGTCATACTATATAATGTTACACGTTGTATAGTAGTGTTATATAACGTTATACGTTATAACGTCATATTATATAACGTTATATGTTATATCGTAATACTACATAACGTTAAACGATATAACGTCATACCATTAACGTTACACGTTGTATGGTTAGAGTATATGACGTTATACGTTACAACGTAATACTATTTAACGTTATACGTTATAACGTAATACTATATAACGTTACCCGTTGTATGGTAATAGTACATAACTATATACGTTACAACGTTATACTATTTAACGTTATACGTTATAACGTAATACTACATAAGGTTATATGTTTTAACGTAATACCACAAAACGTAATACTATATAACGTTAAACGTTATAACGTTACACGTTGTATGGTAATAGTATATGACGTGATACGTTATTACGGACTACTATATAACGTTACACATTATATCGTAATACTATATAACGTTACCCGTTGTATGGTAATAGTACATAACTATATACGTTACAACGTTATACTATTTAACGTTATACGTTATAACGTAATACTATATAACGTTATATGTTTTAACGTAATACCACATAACGTTAAACGTTATAACGTCATACTATATAATGTTACACGTTGTATAGTAGTGTTATATAACGTTATACGTTATAACGTCATATTATATAACGTTATATGTTATATCGTAATACTACATAACGCTAAACGATATAACGTCATACCATTAACGTTACACGTTGTATGGTTAGAGTATATGACGTTATACGTTACAACGTAATACTATTTAACGTTATACGTTATAACGTAATACTATATAACGTTACCCGTTGTATGGTAATAGTACATAACTATATACGTTACAACGTTATACTATTTAACGTTATACGTTATAACGTAATACTACATAACGTTATATGTTTTAACGTAATACCACATAACGTAATACTATATAACGTTAAACGTTATAACGTTACACGTTGTATGGTAATAGTATATGACGTTATACGTTATAACGTAGTACTATATAACGATACACGTTATATCGTAATTGTATATAACGTTATACGTTATAACGTAATACTACATAACGTTAAAGGATATAACGTCATACTATATAACGTTACACGTTTTATCGTAATAGTATATAACGTTATACGTTATAAAGTAAAACTACATAACGATAAACGTTATTACGTCATACTATATAAAGGTACACGTTGTATGGTAATAGTATATGACGTTATACGTTATAACGTAATACTATATAACGTTACACGTTACATCGTAATAGTATATAACGTTATACGTTATAACGTAATACTACAGAACGTTAAACGTTATAACGTAATACTATATAACGTCATATGTTATAACGTAACACCATATAACGTTATATGTTTTATCGTAATACTACATAACGTAAAACGATATAACGTCATACCATATAAAGTTACACGTTTTATCGTAATAGTATATAACGTTATACGTTATAACGTAAAACTACATAACGATAAAGGTTATAACGTCATGCTACATAACGGTACAAGTTGTATGGTAATAGTATATGACGTTATACGTTACAACGTAATACTATATAACGTTACACGTTATATCGTAATAGTATATAACGTTACTCGTTGTATGGTAATAGCATATAACGATATACGTTACAACGTAATACTATTTATCGTTATACGTTATAACGTAATACTACATAACGTTATATGTTTTAACGTAATACCACATAACGTAATACTATATAACGTTAAACGTTATAACGTTACACGTTGTATGGTAATAGTATATGACGTTATACGTTATAACGTAGTACTATATAACGATACACGTTATATCGTAATTGTATATAACGTTATACGTTATAACGTAATACTACATAACGTTAAAGGATATAACGTCATACTATATAACGTTACACGTTTTATCGTAATAGTATATAACGTTATACGTTATAAAGTAAAACTACATAACGATAAACGTTATTACGTCATACTATATAAAGGTACACGTTGTATGGTAATAGTATATGACGTTATACGTTATAACGTAATACTATATAACGTTACACGTTATATCGTAATGGTATATAACGTTATACGTTATAATGTAAAACTACATAACGATAAACGTTATAACGTCATACTATATAAAGGTACACGTTGGATGGTAATAGTATATGACGTTATACGTTATAACGTAATACTATATAACGTTACACGTTACATCGTAATAGTATATAACGTTATACGTTATAACGTAATACTACAGAACGTTAAACGTTATAACGTAATACTATATAACGTCATATGTTATAACGTAACACCATATAACGTTATATGTTTTATCGTAATACTACATAACGTAAAACGATATAACGTCATACCATATAAAGTTACACGTTTTATCGTAATAGTATATAACGTTATACGTTATACCGTAAAACTACATAACGATAAAGGTTATAACGTCATGCTACATAACGGTACAAGTTGTATGGTAATAGTATATGACGTTATACGTTACAACGTAATACTATATAACGTTACACGTTATATCGTAATAGTATATAACGTTACTCGTTGTATGGTAATAGCATATAACGATATACGTTACAACGTAATACTATTTATCGTTATACGTTATAACGTAATACTATATAACGTTATACGTTATAACGGAATACTACATAACGTTAAACGATATAGCGTCATACTATATAACGTTACACTATGTATGGTAATAGTATATGACGTTATCGGTTACAACGTAATACTATTTAACGTTATACGTTATAACGTAATACTATATAACGTTAAACGTTATGACGTCATACTATATAACGTTACACGTTGTATGGTAATAGTATATGACGTTATACCTTATATCGTAATACTATATAACGTTGCACATTATATCGTAATACTATATAACGTTACCCGTTGTATGGTAATAGTACATAACGATATACGTTATATCGTAATACTATTTATCGTTATACGTTATAACGTAATACTATATAACGTTATACGTTTTAACGGAATACTACATAACGTTAAACGATATAGCGTCATACTATATAACGTTACACTATGTATGGTAATAGTATATGACGTTATCGGTTACAACGTAATACTATTTAACGTTAAACGTTATAACGTCATACTATATAACGTTACACGTTATAACGTCATACCAAATAAAGTTACACGTTGTATGGTAATAGTATATGACGTTATACGTTATAACGTAGTACTATATAACGATACACGTTATATCGTAATTGTATATAACGTTATACGTTATAACGTAATACTACATAACGTTAAAGGATATAACGTCATACTATATAACGTTACACGTTTTATCGTAATAGTATATAACGTTATACGTTATAAAGTAAAACTACATAACGATAAACGTTATTACGTCATACTATATAAAGGTACACGTTGTATGGTAATAGTATATGACGTTATACGTTATAACGTAATACTATATAACGTTACACGTTACATCGTAATAGTATATAACGTTATACGTTATAACGTAATACTACAGAACGTTAAACGTTATAACGTAATACTATATAACGTCATATGTTATAACGTAACACCATATAACGTTATATGTTTTATCGTAATACTACATAACGTAAAACGATATAACGTCATACCATATAAAGTTACACGTTTTATCGTAATAGTATATAACGTTATACGTTATAACGTAAAACTACATAACGATAAAGGTTATAACGTCATGCTACATAACGGTACAAGTTGTATGGTAATAGTATATGACGTTATACGTTACAACGTAATACTATATAACGTTACACGTTATATCGTAATAGTATATAACGTTACTCGTTGTATGGTAATAGCATATAACGATATACGTTACAACGTAATACTATTTATCGTTATACGTTATAACGTAATACTACATAACGTTATATGTTTTAACGTAATACCACATAACGTAATACTATATAACGTTAAACGTTATAACGTTACACGTTGTATGGTAATAGTATATGACGTTATACGTTATAACGTAGTACTATATAACGATACACGTTATATCGTAATTGTATATAACGTTATACGTTATAACGTAATACTACATAACGTTAAAGGATATAACGTCATACTATATAACGTTACACGTTTTATCGTAATAGTATATAACGTTATACGTTATAAAGTAAAACTACATAACGATAAACGTTATTACGTCATACTATATAAAGGTACACGTTGTATGGTAATAGTATATGACGTTATACGTTATAACGTAATACTATATAACGTTACACGTTATATCGTAATGGTATATAACGTTATACGTTATAATGTAAAACTACATAACGATAAACGTTATAACGTCATACTATATAAAGGTACACGTTGGATGGTAATAGTATATGACGTTATACGTTATAACGTAATACTATATAACGTTACACGTTACATCGTAATAGTATATAACGTTATACGTTATAACGTAATACTACAGAACGTTAAACGTTATAACGTAATACTATATAACGTCATATGTTATAACGTAACACCATATAACGTTATATGTTTTATCGTAATACTACATAACGTAAAACGATATAACGTCATACCATATAAAGTTACACGTTTTATCGTAATAGTATATAACGTTATACGTTATACCGTAAAACTACATAACGATAAAGGTTATAACGTCATGCTACATAACGGTACAAGTTGTATGGTAATAGTATATGACGTTATACGTTACAACGTAATACTATATAACGTTACACGTTATATCGTAATAGTATATAACGTTACTCGTTGTATGGTAATAGCATATAACGATATACGTTACAACGTAATACTATTTATCGTTATACGTTATAACGTAATACTATATAACGTTATACGTTATAACGGAATACTACATAACGTTAAACGATATAGCGTCATACTATATAACGTTACACTATGTATGGTAATAGTATATGACGTTATCGGTTACAACGTAATACTATTTAACGTTATACGTTATAACGTAATACTATATAACGTTAAACGTTATGACGTCATACTATATAACGTTACACGTTGTATGGTAATAGTATATGACGTTATACCTTATATCGTAATACTATATAACGTTGCACATTATATCGTAATACTATATAACGTTACCCGTTGTATGGTAATAGTACATAACGATATACGTTATATCGTAATACTATTTATCGTTATACGTTATAACGTAATACTATATAACGTTATGCGTTTTAACGGAATACTACATAACGTTAAACGATATAGCGTCATACTATATAACGTTACACTATGTATGGTAATAGTATATGACGTTATCGGTTACAACGTAATACTATTTAACGTTAAACGTTATAACGTCATACTATATAACGTTACACGTTATAACGTCATACCAAATAAAGTTACACGTTGTATGGTAATAGTATATGACGTTATACGTTATAACGTAATACTATATAACGTTACACGTTTTATCGTAATAGTATATAACGTTATACGTTATAACGTAAAACTACATAACGATAAACGTTATAACGTCATACTATATAAAGGTACACGTTGGATGGTAATAGTATATGACGTTATACGTTATAACGTAATACTATATAACGTTACACGTTATATCGTAATAGTATATAACGTTACACGTTGTATGGTAATAGCATATAACGATATACGTTACAACGTAATAATATTTATCGTTATACGTTATAACGTAATACTATATAACGTCATACGTTACAACGTAATACTATATAACGTTACACGTTGTATGGTAATAGTATATGACGTTGTACGTTATAACGTAATACTATATAATGATACACGTTATATCGTAGTAGTATATAACGTTTTACGTTATAACGTAATACTACATAACGTTAAACGATATGGCGTCATACTATATAACGTTACACGTTGTATGGTAATAGCATATGACGTTATACGTTATAACGTAATACTATATAACGTCATACGTTACATCGTAATACTATATAACGTTACACGTTGTATGGTAATAGTATATACGTTATACGGTGTATGGTAATAGTATATAACGTTATACGTTGTATGGTAATAGTATATAACGTTATACGTTACAACGTAATACTATTTAACGTTATACGTTATAACGTAATACTATATAACGTTAAACGTTATGACGTCATACTATATAACGTTACACGTTGTATGGTAATAGTATATGACGTTTTACGTTATAACGTAATACTATATAACGTCATACGTTACATCGTAATACTATATAACGTAACACGTTGTATGGTAATAGTATATAACGTTATACGTTGTATGGTAATAGTATATAACGTTATACGTTGTATGGTAATAGTATATAACGTTACACGTTATATCGTAATAGTATATAACGTTATACGTTATAACCTAATACTACAGAACGTTAAACGTTATAACGTCATACTATATAACGGTACACGTAGTATGGTAATAGTATATGACGTTATACGTTATAACGTAATACTATATAACGCTATACGTTATAACGTAATACTATATAACGTTACCCGTTGTATGGTAATAGTACATAACGATATACGTTATATCGTAATGCTATATAACGTTACCCGTTGTATGGTAATAGTACATAACGTTAAACGTTATAACGTCATACTATATAACGTTACACGTTGTATAGTAGTGTTATATAACGTTATACGTTATAACGTAATACTATATAACGCTATACGTTATAACGTAATACTATATAACGATACACGTTATATCGTACTAGTATATAACGTTATACGTTATAACCTAATACTACAGAACGTTAAACGTTATAACGTAATACTATACAACGTAACACGCTGTATGGTAATAGTATATGACGATATACGTTATAACGTAATACTATATAACGTTACACGTTGTATGGTAATAGTATATGACGTTATACGTTACAACGTAATACTATATAACGATACACGTTATATCGTAATAGTATATAACGTTATACGTTATAACGTAATACTACATAACGTTAAACGATATAGCGTCATACTATATAACGTTACACGTTGTATGGTTATAGTATATGACGTTATACGTTACAACGTAATACTATTTAACGTTATACGTTATAACGTAATACTATATAACGTTAAACGTTATGACGTCATACTATATAACGTTACACGTTGTATAGTAATGTTATATAACGTTATACGTTATAACGTAATACTATATAACGCTATACGTTATAACGTAATACTATATAACGATACACGTTATATCGTAATAGTATATAACGTTATACGTTATAACGTAATAGTACATAACGTTAAACGATATAGCGTCATACTATATAACGTTACACGTTGTATGGTAATAGTATATGACGTTATACGTTACAACGTAATACTATATATCGATACACGTTATATCGTAATAGTATATAGCGTTATACGTTATAATGTAATACTACATAACGTTAAACGATATAACGTCATACTATATAACGATACACGTGGTGTGGTAACAGTATATGACGTTATACGTTACAACGTAATACTATTTAACGTTATACGTTATAACGTAATACTATATAACGTTAAACGTTATGACGTCATACTATATAACGTTACACGTTGTATGGTAATAGTATATGACGTTATACGTTATAATGTAATACTATATAACGTTGCACATTATATCGTAATACTATATAACGTTACCCGTTGTATGGTAATAGTACATAACGATATACGTTATATGGTAATGCTATATAACGTTACCCGTTGTATGGTAATAGTACATAACGTTAAACGTTATAACGTCATACTATATAACGTTACACGTTGTATAGTAGTGTTATATAACGTTATACGTTATAACGTAATACTATATAACGCTATACGTTATAACCTAATACTATATAACGTTATATGTTTTATCGTAAAACTAAATAACGTTAAACGTTATAACGTCATACTATATAACGGTGCACGTTGTATGGTAATAGTATATGACGTTGTACGTTATAACGTAATACTACAGAACGTTAAACGTTATAACGTAATACTATACAACGTTACACTATAACGTAACATATATAATATATAATATAACATATATAACGTAATACTATATAACGTCATACGTTACATCGTAATACTATATAACGTTACACGTTGTATGGTAATAGTATATAACGTTATACGTTGTATGGTAATAGTATATAACGTCATACGTTACATCGTAATACTATATAACGTTACACGTTGTATGGTAATTGTATATGACGTTACACGTTATATCGTAATACTATATTACGTTACACGTTGCATAGTAGTATTATGTAACGTTATACGTTATAACGTAATACTATATAACGTTATATGTTTTAAGGTAATACTACATAACGTTAAACGTTATAACGTCATACTATGTAACGTTACACGTTGTATGATAATAGTATATAACGTTATACATTACAACGTAATACTATTTTTCGTTATACGTTATGACGTAATACTATATAACGTTACACGTTACATCGTAATAGTATATAACGTTATACGTTATAACGTAATACTACAGAACGTTAAACGTTATAACGTAATACTATACAACGTTACACTATAACGTAACATATATAATATATAATATAACATATATAACGTAATACTATATAACGTCATACGTTACATCGTAATACTATATAACGTTACACGTTGTATGGTAATAGTATATAACGTTATACGTTGTATGGTAATAGTATATAACGTCATACGTTACATCGTAATACTATATAACGTTACACGCTATAACGTAATAGTATATAACGTTATGCGTTATAACCTAATACTACAGAACGTTAAACGTTATAACGTAATACTATACAACGTTACACGTTGTATGGTAATAGTATATGACGATATACGTTATACCGTAATACTATATAACGTTACACGTTGTATGGTAATAGCATATGACGTTATACGTTTTAACGTAATACTATATAACGATACACGTTATATCGTAATAGTATATAACGTTATACGTTATAACGTAATACTACATAACGTTAACCGATATAGCGTCATACTATATAACGTTACACGTTGTATGGTAATAGTATATGACGATATATGTTATAACGTAATACTATATAACGTTACACGTTGTATGGTAATAGTATATGACGTTATACGTTAAAACGTAATACTATATAACGATACAAGTTATATCGTAATAGTATATAACGTTATACGTTATAACGTAATACTACATAACGTTAAACGATATAGCGTCATACTATATAACGTTACACGTTGTATAGTAGTGTTATATAACGTTATACGTTATAACGTAATACTATATAACGCTATACGTTATAACGTAATACTATATAACGATACAAGTTATATCGTAATAGTATATAACGTTATACGTTATAACGTAACACTACATAACGTTAAACGATATAGCGTCATACTATATAACGTTACACGTTGTATAGTAGTGTTATATAACGTTATACGTTATAACGTAATACTATATAACGCTATACGTTATAACGTAATACTATATAACGATACACGTTATATCGTAATAGTATATAACGTTATACGTTATAACCTAATACTACAGAACGTTAAACGTTATAACGTAATACTATACAACGTTACACGTTGTATGGTAATAGTATATGACGATATACGTTATAACGTAATACTATATAACGTTACACGTTGTATGGTAATTGTATATGACGTTATACGTTAAAACGTAATACTATATAACGATACACGTTATATCGTAATAGTATATAACGTTATACGTTATAACGTAATACTACATAACGTTAAACGATATAGCGTCATACTATATAACGTTACACGTTGTATGGTAATAGTATATGACGTTATACGTTACAACGTAATACTATTTAACCTTATACGTTAAAACGTAATACTATATAACGTTAAACGTTATGACGTCATACTATATAACGTTACACGTTGTATGGTAATAGTATATGACGTTATACGTTATAACGTAATACTATATAACGTTGCACATTATATCGTAATACTATATAACGTTACCCGTTGTATGGTAATAGTACATAACGATATACGTTATATCGTAATGCTATATAACGTTACCCGTTGTATGGTAATAGTACATAACATTAAACGTTATAACGTCATACTATATAACGTTACACGTTGTATAGTAGTGTTATATAACGTTATACGTTATAACGTAATACTATATAACGCTATACGTTATAACGTAATACTATATAACGTTACCCGTTGTATGGTAATAGTACATAACGATATACGTTATATCGTAATGCTATATAACGTTACCCGTTGTATGGTAATAGTACATAACGTTAAACGTTATAACGTCATACTATATAACGTTACACGTTGTATAGTAATGTTATATAACGTTATACGTTATAACGTAATACTATATAACGCTATACGTTATAACGTAATACTATATAACGATATACGTTTTATCGTAATAGTATATAACGTTATACGTTATAACGTAATACTATATAACGTTATACGTTATAACGGAATACTACATAACGTTAAACGATATAGCGTCATACTATATAACGTTACACTATGTATGGTAATAGTATATGACGTTATCGGTTACAACGTAATACTATTTAACGTTAAACGTTATAACGTCATACTATATAACGTTACACGTTATAACGTCATACCAAATAAAGTTACACGTTGTATGGTAATAGTATATGACGTTATACGTTATAACGTAATACTATATAACGTTACACGTTTTATCGTAATAGTATATAACGTTATACGTTATAACGTAAAACTACATAACGATAAACGTTATAACGTCATACTATATAAAGGTACACGTTGGATGGTAATAGTATATGACGTTATACGTTATAACGTAATACTATATAACGTTACACGTTATATCGTAATAGTATATAACGTTACACGTTGTATGGTAATAGCATATAACGATATACGTTACAACGTAATAATATTTATCGTTATACGTTATAACGTAATACTATATAACGTCATACGTTACAACGTAATACTATATAACGTTACACGTTGTATGGTAATAGTATATGACGTTGTACGTTATAACGTAATACTATATAATGATACACGTTATATCGTAGTAGTATATAACGTTTTACGTTATAACGTAATACTACATAACGTTAAACGATATGGCGTCATACTATATAACGTTACACGTTGTATGGTAATAGCATATGACGTTATACGTTATAACGTAATACTATATAACGTCATACGTTACATCGTAATACTATATAACGTTACACGTTGTATGGTAATAGTATATACGTTATACGTTGTATGGTAATAGTATATAACGTTATACGTTGTATGGTAATAGTATATAACGTTATACGTTACAACGAAATACTATTTAACGTTATACGTTATAACGTAATACTATATAACGTTAAACGTTATGACGTCATACTATATAACGTTACACGTTGTATGGTAATAGTATATGACGTTTTACGTTATAACGTAATACTATATAACGTCATACGTTACATCGTAATACTATATAACGTAACACGTTGTATGGTAATAGTATATAACGTTATACGTTGTATGGTAATAGTATATAACGTTATACGTTGTATGGTAATAGTATATAACGTTACACGTTATATCGTAATAGTATATAACGTTATACGTTATAACCTAATACTACAGAACGTTAAACGTTATAACGTCATACTATATAACGGTACACGTAGTATGGTAATAGTATATGACGTTATACGTTATAACGTAATACTATATAACGCTATACGTTATAACGTAATACTATATAACGTTACCCGTTGTATGGTAATAGTACATAACGATATACGTTATATGGTAATGCTATATAACGTTACCCGTTGTATGGTAATAGTACATAACGTTAAACGTTATAACGTCATACTATATAACGTTACACGTTGTATAGTAGTGTTATATAACGTTATACGTTATAACGTAATACTATATAACGCTATACGTTATAACCTAATACTATATAACGTTATATGTTTTATCGTAAAACTAAATAACGTTAAACGTTATAACGTCATACTATATAACGGTACACGTTGTATGGTAATAGTATATGACGTTGTACGTTATAACGTAATACTACAGAACGTTAAACGTTATAACGTAATACTATACAACGTTACACTATAACGTAACATATATAATATATAATATAACATATATAACGTAATACTATATAACGTCATACGTTACATCGTAATACTATATAACGTTACACGTTGTATGGTAATAGTATATAACGTTATACGTTGTATGGTAATAGTATATAACGTCATACGTTACATCGTAATACTATATAACGTTACACGCTATAACGTAATAGTATATAACGTTATGCGTTATAACCTAATACTACAGAACGTTAAACGTTATAACGTAATACTATACAACGTTACACGTTGTATGGTAATAGTATATGACGATATACGTTATACCGTAATACTATATAACGTTACACGTTGTATGGTAATAGCATATGACGTTATACGTTATAACGTAATACTATATAACGATACACGTTATATCGTAATAGTATATAACGTTATACGTTATAACGTAATACTACATAACGTTAACCGATATAGCGTCATACTATATAACGTTACACGTTGTATGGTAATAGTATATGACGATATACGTTATAACGTAATACTATATAACGTTACACGTTGTATGGTAATAGTATATGACGTTATACGTTAAAACGTAATACTATATAACGATACAAGTTATATCGTAATAGTATATAACGTTATACGTTATAACGTAATACTACATAACGTTAAACGATATAGCGTCATACTATATAACGTTACACGTTGTATAGTAGTGTTATACAACGTTATACGTTATAACGTAATACTATATAACGCTATACGTTATAACGTAATACTATATAACGATACACGTTATATCGTAATAGTATATAACGTTATACGTTATAACCTAATACTACAGAACGTTAAACGTTATAACGTAATACTATACAACGTTACACGTTGTATGGTAATAGTATATGACGATATACGTTATAACGTAATACTATATAACGTTACACGTTGTATGGTAATAGTATATGACGTTATACGTTAAAACGTAATACTATATAACGATACAAGTTATATCGTAATAGTATATAACGTTATACGTTATAACGTAACACTACATAACGTTAAACGATATAGCGTCATACTATATAACGTTACACGTTGTATAGTAGTGTTATATAACGTTATACGTTATAACGTAATACTATATAACGCTATACGTTATAACGTAATACTATATAACGATACACGTTATATCGTAATAGTATATAACGTTATACGTTATAACCTAATACTACAGAACGTTAAACGTTATAACGTAATACTATACAACGTTACACGTTGTATGGTAATAGTATATGACGATATACGTTATAACGTAATACTATATAACGTTACACGTTGTATGGTAATAGTATATGACGTTATACGTTAAAACGTAATACTATATAACGATACACGTTATATCGTAATAGTATATAACGTTATACGTTATAACGTAATACTACATAACGTTAAACGATATAGCGTCATACTATATAACGTTACACGTTGTATGGTAATAGTATATGACGTTATACGTTACAACGTAATACTATTTAACCTTATACGTTAAAACGTAATACTATATAACGTTAAACGTTATGACGTCATACTATATAACGTTACACGTTGTATGGTAATAGTACATAACGATATACGTTATATCGTAATGCTATATAACGTTACACGTTGTATGGTAATAGTATATGACGTTATACGTTAAAACGTAATACTATATAACGATACACGTTATATCGTAATAGTATATAACGTTATACGTTATAACCTAATACTACAGAACGTTAAACGTTATAACGTAATACTATACAACGTTACACGTTGTATGGTAATAGTATATGACGTTATACGTTATAACGTAATACTATATAACGTTGCACATTATATCGTAATACTATATAACGTTACCCGTTGTATGGTAATAGTACATAACGATATACGTTATATCGTAATGCTATATAACGTTACCCGTTGTATGGTAATAGTACATAACGTTAAACGTTATAACGTCATACTATATAACGTTACACGTTGTATAGTAATGTTATATAACGTTATACGTTATAACGTAATACTATATAACGCTATACGTTATAACGTAATACTATATAACGATATACGTTTTATCGTAATAGTATATAACGTTATACGTTATAACGTAATACTACATAACGTTAAACGATATAGCGTCATGCTATATAACGTTACACGTTGTATGGTAATAGTATATGACGTTATACGTTACAACATAATACTATTTAACGTTATACGTTATAACGTAATACTATATAACGTTAAACGTTATGACGTCGTACTATATAAAGTTACACGATGTATGGTAATAGTATATAACGTTATACGTTACAACGTAATACTATTTAACGATATACGTTTTAACGTAATACTATATAACGTTACACGTTGTATGGTAATTGTATATGACGTCACACGTTATATCGCAATACTATATAACGTTACACGTTGCATAGTAGTATTATGTAACGTTATACGTTATAACGTAATACTATATAACGTTATATGTTTTAAGGTAATACTACATAACGTTAAACGTCATAACGTCATACTATGTAACGTTACACGCTGTATGGTAATAGTATATAACGTTATACATTACAACGTAATACTATTTAACGTTATACGTTATAACGTAATACTATATAACGTTACACGTTTTATCGTAATAGTATATAACGTTATACGTTATAACCTAAAACTACATAACGATAAACGTTATAACGTCATACTATATAGCGGTGCACGTTGTATGGTAATAGTATATAACGTTATACGTTATAACGTAACACTTCAGAACGTTAAACGTTAGAACGTAATACTATATAACGTTACACGCTGTATGGTAATAGTATAAGACGTTATACGTTATAACGTAATACTATATAACGTCATGCGTTACAACGTAATACTATATAACGTTACACGTTGTATGGTAATAGTATATAACGTTATACGTTATAACGTAATACTATTTAACGTTATACGTTATAACGTAATACTATATAACGTTACACGTTGTATGGTAATAGTATATGACGTTATACGTTACAACGTAATACTATTTAACGTTATACGTTATAACGTAATACTATATAACGTTAAACGTTATAACGTTACACGTTGTATGGTAATAGTATATGACGTGATACGTTATTACGGACTACTATATAACGTTACACATTATATCGTAATACTATATAACGTTACCCGTTGTATGGTAATAGTACATAACTATATACGTTACAACGTTATACTATTTAACGTTATACGTTATAACGTAATACTCCATAACGTTATATGTTTTAACGTAATACCACATAACGTTAAACGTTATAACGTCATACTATATAACGTTACACGTTGTATGGTAATAGTATATGACGTTATACGTTATAACGTAATACTATATAACGTCATACGTTATATCGTAATGCTATATAACGTTACCCGTTGTATGGTAATAGTACATAATGTTAAACGTTATAACGTCATACTATATAATGTTACACGTTGTATAGTAGTGTTATATAACGTTATACGTTATAACTTAATATTATATAACGTTATATGTTATATCGTAATACTACATAACGTTAAACGATATAACGTCATACCATTAACGTTACACGTTGTATGGTTATAGCATACGACGTTATACGTTACAACGTAATACTATTTAACGTTATACGTTATAACGTAATACTATATAACGTTAAACGTTATAACGTTACACGTTGTATGGTAATAGTATATGACGTGATACGTTATTACGGACTACTATATAACGTTACACATTATATCGTAATACTATATAACGTTACCCGTTGTATGGTAATAGTACATAACTATATACGTTACAACGTTATACTATTTAACGTTATACGTTATAACGTAATACTACATAACGTTATATGTTTTAACGTAATACCACATAACGTTAAACGTTATAACGTCATACTATATAACGTTACACGTTGTATGGTAATAGTATATGACTTTATACGTTATAACGTAATACTATATAACGTCATACTTTATATCGTAGTGCTATATAACGTTACCCGTTGTATGGTAATAGTACATAACGTTAAACGTTATAACGTCATACTATATAATGTTACACGTTGTATAGTAGTGTTATATAACGTTATACGTTATAACGTCATATTATATAACGTTATATGTTATATCGTAATACTACATAACTTTAAACGATATAACGTCATACCATTAACGTTACACGTTGTATGGTTAGAGTATATGACGTTATACGTTACAACGTAATACTATTTAACGTTATACGTTATAACGTAATACTATATAACGTTACCCGTTGTATGGTAATAGTACATAACTATATACGTTACAACGTTATACTATTTAACGTTATAAGTTATAACGTAATACTACATAACGTTATATGTTTTAACGTAATACCACATAACGTAATACTATATAACGTTAAACGTTATAACGTTACACGTTGTATGGTAATAGTATATGACGTGATACGTTATTACGGACTACTATATAACGTTACACATTATATCGTAATACTATATAACGTTACCCGTTGTATGGTAATAGTACATAACTATATACGTTACAACGTTATACTATTTAACGTTATACGTTATAACGTAATACTATATAACGTTATATGTTTTAACGTAATACCACATAACGTTAAACGTTATAACGTCATACTATATAACGTTACACGTTGTATGGTAATAGTATATGACGTTATACGTTATAACGTAGTACTATATAACGATACACGTTATATCGTAATTGTATATAACGTTATACGTTATAACGTAATACTACATAACGTTAAAGGATATAACGTCATACTATATAACGTTACACGTTTTATCGTAATAGTATATAACGTTATACGTTATAAAGTAAAACTACATAACGATAAACGTTATTACGTCATACTATATAAAGGTACACGTTGTATGGTAATAGTATATGACGTTATACGTTATATCGTAATACTATATAACGTTACACGTTATATCGTAATAGTATATAACGTTATACGTTATAATGTAAAACTACATAACGATAAACGTTATAACGTCATACTATATAAAGGTACACGTTGGATGGTAATAGTATATGACGTTATACGTTATAACGTAATACTATATAACGTTACACGTTACATCGTAATAGTATATAACGTTATACGTTATAACGTAATACTACAGAACGTTAAACGTTCTAACGTAATACTATATAACGTCATATGTTATAACGTAACACCATATAACGTTATATGTTTTATCGTAATACTACATAACGTAAAACGATATAACGTCATACCATATAAAGTTACACGTTTTATCGTAATAGTATATAACGTTATACGTTATAACGTAAAACTACATAACGATAAAGGTTATAACGTCATGCTACATAACGGTACAAGTTGTATGGTAATAGTATATGACGTTATACGTTACAACGTAATACTATATAACGTTACACGTTATATCGTAATAGTATATAACGTTACTCGTTGTATGGTAATAGCATATAACGATATACGTTACAACGTAATACTATTTATCGTTATACGTTATAACGTAATACTATATAACGTTATACGTTATAACGGAATACTACATAACGTTAAACGATATAGCGTCATACTATATAACGTTACACTATGTATGGTAATAGTATATGACGTTATCGGTTACAACGTAATACTATTTAACGTTATACGTTATAACGTAATACTATATAACGTTAAACGTTATGACGTCATACTATATAACGTTACACGTTGTATGGTAATAGTATATGACGTTATACCTTATAACGTAATACTATATAACGTTGCACATTATATCGTAATACTATATAACGTTACCCGTTGTATGGTAATAGTACATAACGATATACGTTATATCGTAATACTATTTATCGTTATACGTTATAACGTAATACTATATAACGTTATACGTTATAACGGAATACTACATAACGTTAAACGATATAGCGTCATACTATATAACGTTACACTATGTATGGTAATAGTATATGACGTTATCGGTTACAACGTAATACTATTTAACGTTAAACGTTATAACGTCATACTATATAACGTTACACGTTATAACGTCATACCAAATAAAGTTACACGTTGTATGGTAATAGTATATGACGTTATACGTTATAACGTAATACTATATAACGTTATACGTTTTATCGTAATAGTATATAACGTTATACGTTATAACGTAAAACTACATAACGATAAACGTTATAACGTCATACTATATAAAGGTACACGTTGGATGGTAATAGTATATGGCGTTATACGTTATAGCGTAATACTATATAACGTTACACGTTATATCGTAATAGTATATAACGTTACACGTTGTATGGTAATAGCATATAACGATATACGTTACAACGTAATAATATTTATCGTTATACGTTATAACGTAATACTATATAACGTCATACGTTACAACGTAATACTATATAACGTTACACGTTGTATGGTAATAGTATATGACGTTGTACGTTATAACGTAATACTATATAATGATACACGTTATATCGTAGTAGTATATAACGTTTTACGTTATAACGTAATACTACATAACGTTAAACGATATGGCGTCATACTATATAACGTTACACGTTGTATGGTAATAGCATATGACGTTATACGTCATAACGTAATACTATATAACGTCATACGTTACATCGTAATACTATATAACGTTAGACGTTGTATGGTAATAGTATATACGTTATACGTTGTATGGTAATAGTATATAACGTTATACGTTGTATGGTAATAGTATATAACGTTATACGTTACAACGTAATACTATTTAACGTTATACGTTATAACGTAATACTATATAACGTTAAACGTTATGACGTCATACTATATAACGTTACACGTTGTATGGTAATAGTATATGACGTTTTACGTTATAACGTAATACTATATAACGTCATACGTTACATCGTAATACTATATAACGTTACACGTTGTATGGTAATAGTATATAACGTTATACGTTGTATGGTAATAGTATATAACGTTATACGTTGTATGGTAATAGTATATAACGTTACACGTTATATCGTAATAGTATATAACGTTATACGTTATAACCTAATACTACAGAACGTTAAACGTTATAACGTAATACTATACAACGTTACACGTTGTATGGTAATAGTATATGACGTTATACGTTATAACGTAATACTATATAACGTCATACGTTACATCGTAATACTATATAACGTTACACGTTGTATGGTAATAGTATATAACGTTATACGTTGTATGGTAATACTATATAACGTCATGCGTTACAACGTAATACTATATAAGGTTACACGTTGTATGGTAATAGTATATAACGTTACACGTTGTATGGTAATAGCATATAACGATATACGTTACAACGTAATAATATTTATCGTTATACGTTATAACGTAAAACTACATAACGATAAACGTTATAACGTCATACTATATAACGGTACACGTAGTATGGTAATAGTATATGACGTGATACGTTATTACGGACTACTATATAACGTTACACATTATATCGTAATACTATATAACGTTACCCGTTGTATGGTAATAGTACATAACTATATACGTTACAACGTTATACTATTTAACGTTATACGTTATAACGTAATACTCCATAACGTTATATGTTTTAACGTAATACCACATAACGTTAAACGTTATAACGTCATACTATATAACGTTACACGTTGTATGGTAATAGTATATGACGTTATACGTTATAACGTAATACTATATAACGTCATACGTTATATCGTAATGCTATATAACGTTACCCGTTGTATGGTAATAGTACATAATGTTAAACGTTATAACGTCATACTATATAATGTTACACGTTGTATAGTAGTGTTATATAACGTTATACGTTATAACTTAATATTATATAACGTTATATGTTATATCGTAATACTACATAACGTTAAACGATATAACGTCATACCATTAACGTTACACGTTGTATGGTTATAGCATACGACGTTATACGTTACAACGTAATACTATTTAACGTTATACGTTATAACGTAATACTATATAACGTTAAACGTTATAACGTTACACGTTGTATGGTAATAGTATATGACGTGATACGTTATTACGGACTACTATATAACGTTACACATTATATCGTAATACTATATAACGTTACCCGTTGTATGGTAATAGTACATAACTATATACGTTACAACGTTATACTATTTAACGTTATACGTTATAACGTAATACTACATAACGTTATATGTTTTAACGTAATACCACATAACGTTAAACGTTATAACGTCATACTATATAACGTTACACGTTGTATGGTAATAGTATATGACTTTATACGTTATAACGTAATACTATATAACGTCATACTTTATATCGTAGTGCTATATAACGTTACCCGTTGTATGGTAATAGTACATAACGTTAAACGTTATAACGTCATACTATATAATGTTACACGTTGTATAGTAGTGTTATATAACGTTATACGTTATAACGTCATATTATATAACGTTATATGTTATATCGTAATACTACATAACTTTAAACGATATAACGTCATACCATTAACGTTACACGTTGTATGGTTAGAGTATATGACGTTATACGTTACAACGTAATACTATTTAACGTTATACGTTATAACGTAATACTATATAACGTTACCCGTTGTATGGTAATAGTACATAACTATATACGTTACAACGTTATACTATTTAACGTTATAAGTTATAACGTAATACTACATAACGTTATATGTTTTAACGTAATACCACATAACGTAATACTATATAACGTTAAACGTTATAACGTTACACGTTGTATGGTAATAGTATATGACGTGATACGTTATTACGGACTACTATATAACGTTACACATTATATCGTAATACTATATAACGTTACCCGTTGTATGGTAATAGTACATAACTATATACGTTACAACGTTATACTATTTAACGTTATACGTTATAACGTAATACTATATAACGTTATATGTTTTAACGTAATACCACATAACGTTAAACGTTATAACGTCATACTATATAACGTTACACGTTGTATGGTAATAGTATATGACGTTATACGTTATAACGTAGTACTATATAACGATACACGTTATATCGTAATTGTATATAACGTTATACGTTATAACGTAATACTACATAACGTTAAAGGATATAACGTCATACTATATAACGTTACACGTTTTATCGTAATAGTATATAACGTTATACGTTATAAAGTAAAACTACATAACGATAAACGTTATTACGTCATACTATATAAAGGTACACGTTGTATGGTAATAGTATATGACGTTATACGTTATATCGTAATACTATATAACGTTACACGTTATATCGTAATAGTATATAACGTTATACGTTATAATGTAAAACTACATAACGATAAACGTTATAACGTCATACTATATAAAGGTACACGTTGGATGGTAATAGTATATGACGTTATACGTTATAACGTAATACTATATAACGTTACACGTTACATCGTAATAGTATATAACGTTATACGTTATAACGTAATACTACAGAACGTTAAACGTTCTAACGTAATACTATATAACGTCATATGTTATAACGTAACACCATATAACGTTATATGTTTTATCGTAATACTACATAACGTAAAACGATATAACGTCATACCATATAAAGTTACACGTTTTATCGTAATAGTATATAACGTTATACGTTATAACGTAAAACTACATAACGATAAAGGTTATAACGTCATGCTACATAACGGTACAAGTTGTATGGTAATAGTATATGACGTTATACGTTACAACGTAATACTATATAACGTTACACGTTATATCGTAATAGTATATAACGTTACTCGTTGTATGGTAATAGCATATAACGATATACGTTACAACGTAATACTATTTATCGTTATACGTTATAACGTAATACTATATAACGTTATACGTTATAACGGAATACTACATAACGTTAAACGATATAGCGTCATACTATATAACGTTACACTATGTATGGTAATAGTATATGACGTTATCGGTTACAACGTAATACTATTTAACGTTATACGTTATAACGTAATACTATATAACGTTAAACGTTATGACGTCATACTATATAACGTTACACGTTGTATGGTAATAGTATATGACGTTATACCTTATAACGTAATACTATATAACGTTGCACATTATATCGTAATACTATATAACGTTACCCGTTGTATGGTAATAGTACATAACGATATACGTTATATCGTAATACTATTTATCGTTATACGTTATAACGTAATACTATATAACGTTATACGTTATAACGGAATACTACATAACGTTAAACGATATAGCGTCATACTATATAACGTTACACTATGTATGGTAATAGTATATGACGTTATCGGTTACAACGTAATACTATTTAACGTTAAACGTTATAACGTCATACTATATAACGTTACACGTTATAACGTCATACCAAATAAAGTTACACGTTGTATGGTAATAGTATATGACGTTATACGTTATAACGTAATACTATATAACGTTATACGTTTTATCGTAATAGTATATAACGTTATACGTTATAACGTAAAACTACATAACGATAAACGTTATAACGTCATACTATATAAAGGTACACGTTGGATGGTAATAGTATATGGCGTTATACGTTATAGCGTAATACTATATAACGTTACACGTTATATCGTAATAGTATATAACGTTACACGTTGTATGGTAATAGCATATAACGATATACGTTACAACGTAATAATATTTATCGTTATACGTTATAACGTAATACTATATAACGTCATACGTTACAACGTAATACTATATAACGTTACACGTTGTATGGTAATAGTATATGACGTTGTACGTTATAACGTAATACTATATAATGATACACGTTATATCGTAGTAGTATATAACGTTTTACGTTATAACGTAATACTACATAACGTTAAACGATATGGCGTCATACTATATAACGTTACACGTTGTATGGTAATAGCATATGACGTTATACGTCATAACGTAATACTATATAACGTCATACGTTACATCGTAATACTATATAACGTTAGACGTTGTATGGTAATAGTATATACGTTATACGTTGTATGGTAATAGTATATAACGTTATACGTTGTATGGTAATAGTATATAACGTTATACGTTACAACGTAATACTATTTAACGTTATACGTTATAACGTAATACTATATAACGTTAAACGTTATGACGTCATACTATATAACGTTACACGTTGTATGGTAATAGTATATGACGTTTTACGTTATAACGTAATACTATATAACGTCATACGTTACATCGTAATACTATATAACGTTACACGTTGTATGGTAATAGTATATAACGTTATACGTTGTATGGTAATAGTATATAACGTTATACGTTGTATGGTAATAGTATATAACGTTACACGTTATATCGTAATAGTATATAACGTTATACGTTATAACCTAATACTACAGAACGTTAAACGTTATAACGTAATACTATACAACGTTACACGTTGTATGGTAATAGTATATGACGTTATACGTTATAACGTAATACTATATAACGTCATACGTTACATCGTAATACTATATAACGTTACACGTTGTATGGTAATAGTATATAACGTTATACGTTGTATGGTAATACTATATAACGTCATGCGTTACAACGTAATACTATATAAGGTTACACGTTGTATGGTAATAGTATATAACGTTACACGTTGTATGGTAATAGCATATAACGATATACGTTACAACGTAATAATATTTATCGTTATACGTTATAACGTAAAACTACATAACGATAAACGTTATAACGTCATACTATATAACGGTACACGTAGTATGGTAATAGTATATGACGTTATACGTTATAACGTAATACTATATAACGCTATACGTTATAACGTAATACTATATAACGTTACCCGTTGTATGGTAATAGTACATAACGATATACGTTATATCGTAATGCTATATAACGTTACCCGTTGTATGGTAATAGTACATAACGTTAAACGTTATAACGTCATACTATATAACGTTACACGTTGTATAGTAGTGTTATATAACGTTATACGTTATAACGTAATACTATATAACGCTATACGTTATAACGTAATACTATATAACGATACACGTTATAACGTAATACTATATGACGATACACGTTATATCGTACTAGTATATAACGTTATACGTTATAACCTAATACCACAGAACGTTAAACGTTATAACGTAATACTATACAACGTTACACGCTGTATGGTAATAGTATATGACGATATACGTTATAACGTAATACTATATAACGTTACACGTTGTATGGTAATAGTATATGACGTTATACGTTACAACGTAATACTATATAACGATACACGTTATATCGTAATAGTATATAACGTTATACGTTATAACGTAATACTACATAACGTTAAACGATATAGCGTCATACTATATAACGTTACACGTTGTATGGTAATAGTATATGACGTTATACGTTACAACGTAATACTATTTAACGTTATACGTTATAACGTAATACTATATAACGTTAAACGTTATGACGTCATACTATATAACGTTACACGTTGTATGGTAATAGTATATGACGTTATACGTTATAACGTAATGCTATATAACGTTGCACATTATATCGTAATACTATATAGCGTTACCCGTTGTATGGTAATAGTACATAACGATATACGTTATATCGTAATGCTATATAACGTTACCCGTTGTATGGTAATAGTACATAACGATATACGTTATATCGTAATGCTATATAACGTTACCCGTTGTATGGTAATAGTACATAACGTTAAACGTTATAACGTCATACTATATAACGTTACACGTTGTATAGTAGTGTTATATAACGTTATACGTTATAACGTAATACTATATAACGCTATACGTTATAACGTAATACTATATAACGTTACCCGTTGTATGGTAATAGTACATAACGATATACGTTATAACGTAATACTATATAACGCTATACGTTATAACGTAATACTATATAGCGATACACGTTATATCGTAATAGTATATAACGTTATACGTTATAACGTAATAGTACATAACGTTAAACGATATAGCGTCATACTATATAACGTTACACGTTGTATGGTAATAGTATATGACGTTATTCGTTACAACGTAATACTATATATCGATACACGTTACAACGTAATACTATTTAACGTTATACGTTATAACGTAATACTATATAACGTTAAACGTTATGACGTCATACTATATAACGTTACACGTTGTATGGTAATAGTATATGACGTTATACGTTATAATGTAATACTATATATCGTTGCACATTATATCGTAATACTATATAACGTTACCCGTTGTATGGTAATAGTACATAACGATATACGTTATATCGTAATGCTATATAACGTTACCCGTTATATGGTAATAGTACATAACGTTAAACGTTATAACGTCATACTATATAACGTTACACGTTGTATAGTAGTGTTATATAACGTTATACGTTATAACGTAATACTATATAACGCTATACGTTATAACGTAATACTATATAACGTTATATGTTTTATCGTAAAACTAAATAACGTTAAACGTTATAACGTCATACTATATAACGGTACACGTTGTATGGTAATAGTATATGACGTTGTACGTTATAACGTAATACTACATAACGTTAAACGTTATAACGTCATACTATATAAAGTTACACGTTGTATGGTAATAGTATATAACGTTATACGTTACAACGTAATACTATTTAACGATATACGTTATAACGTAATACTATATAACGTTACACGTTGTATGGTAATTGTATATGACGTTACACGTTATATCGTAATACTATATTACGTTACACGTTGCATAGTAGTATTATGTAACGTTATACGTTATAACGTAATACTATATAACGTTATATGTTTTAAGGTAATACTACATAACGTTAAACGTTATAACGTCATACTATGTAACGTTACACGTTGTATGATAATAGTATATAACGTTATACATTACAACGTAATACTATTTAACGTTATACGTTATAACGTAATACTATATAACGTTACACGTTACATCGTAATAGTATATAACGTTATACGTTATAACGTAATACTACAGAACGTTAAACGTTATAACGTAATACTATACAACGTTACACTATAACGTAACATATATAATATATAATATAACATATATAACGTAATACTATATAACGTCATACGTTACATCGTAATACAATATAACGTTACACGTTGTATGGTAATAGTATATAACGTTATACGTTGTATGGTAATAGTATATAACGTCATACGTTACATCGTAATACTATATAACGTTACACGCTATAACGTAATAGTATATAACGTTATGCGTTATAACCTAATACTACAGAACGTTAAACGTCATAACGTAATACTATACAACGTTACACGTTGTATGGTAATAGTATATGACGATATACGTTATACCGTAATACTATATAACGTTACACGTTGTATGGTAATAGTATATGACGTTATACGTTATAACGTAATACTATATAACGATACACGTTATATCGTAATAGTATATAACGTTATACGTTATAACGTAATGCTACATAACGTTAACCGATATAGCGTCATACTATATAACGTTACACGTTGTATGGTAATAGTATATAACGTTATACGTTATAACGTAAAACTACATAACGATAAACGTTATAACGTCATACTATATAACGGTACACGTAGTATGGTAATAGTATATGACGTTATACGTTACAACGTAATACTATTTAACGTTATACGTTATAACGTAATACTATATAACGTTAAACGTTATAACGTTACACGTTGTATGGTAATAGTATATGACGTGATACGTTATTACGGACTACTATATAACGTTACACATTATATCGTAATACTATATAACGTTACCCGTTGTATGGTAATAGTACATAACTATATACGTTACAACGTTATACTATTTAACGTTATACGTTATAACGTAATACTACATAACGTTATATGTTTTAACGTAATACCACATAACGTTAAACGTTATAACGTCATACTATATAACGTTACACGTTGTATGGTAATAGTATATGACTTTATACGTTATAACGTAATACTATATAACGTCATACGTTATATCGTAATGCTATATAACGTTACCCGTTGTATGGTAATAGTACATAACGTTAAACGTTATAACGTCATACTATATAATGTTACACGTTGTATAGTAGTGTTATATAACGTTATACGTTATAACGTAATATTATATAACGTTATATGTTATATCGTAATACTACATAACGTTAAACGATATAACGTCATACCATTAACGATACACGTTGTATGGTTATAGTATATGACGTTATACGTTACAACGTAATACTATTTAACGTTATACGTTATAACGTAATACTATATAACGTTAAACGTTATAACGTTACACGTTGTATGGTAATAGTATATGACGTGATACGTTATTACGGACTACTATATAACGTTACACATTATATCGTAATACTATATAACGTTACCCGTTGTATGGTAATAGTACATAACTATATACGTTACAACGTTATACTATTTAACGTTATACGTTATAACGTAATACTACATAACGTTATATGTTTTAACGTAATACCACATAACGTTAAACGTTATAACGTCATACTATATAACGTTACACGTTGTATGGTAATAGTATATGACTTTATACGTTATAACGTAATACTATATAACGTCATACGTTATATCGTAATGCTATATAACGTTACCCGTTGTATGGTAATAGTACATAACGTTAAACGTTATAACGTCATACTATATAATGTTACACGTTGTATAGTAGTGTTATATAACGTTATACGTTATAACGTCATATTATATAACGTTATATGTTATATCGTAATACTACATAACGTTAAACGATATAACGTCATACCATTAACGTTACACGTTGTATGGTTAGAGTATATGACGTTATACGTTACAACGTAATACTATTTAACGTTATACGTTATAACGTAATACTATATAACGTTACCCGTTGTATGGTAATAGTACATAACTATATACGTTACAGCGTTATACTAGTTAACGTTATACGTTATAACGTAATACTACATAACGTTATATGTTTTAACGTAATACCACATAACGTAATACTATATAACGTTAAACGTTATAACGTTACACGTTGTATGGTAATAGTATATGACGTGATACGTTATTACGGACTACTATATAACGTTACACATTATATCGTAATACTATATAACGTTACCCGTTGTATGGTAATAGTACATAACTATATACGTTACAACGTTATACTATTTAACGTTATACGTTATAACGTAATACTACATAACGTTATATGTTTCAACGTAATACCACATAACGTTAAACGTTATAACGTCATACTATATAACGTTACACGTTGTATGGTAATAGTATATGACGTTATACGTTATTACGGACTACTATATAACGTTACACATTATATCGTAATACTATATAACGTTACCCGTTGTATCGTAATACTATATAACGTTACCCGTTGTATGGTAATAGTACATAACTATATACGTTATAACGTCATACTATATAACGTTACACGTTGTATAGTAGTGTTATATAACGTTATACGTTATAACGTAATACTATATAACGCTATACGTTATAACGTAATACTATATAACGTTATATGTTTTATCGTAAAACTAAATAACGTTAAACGTTATAACGTCATACTATATAACGGTACACGTTGTATGGTAATAGTATATGACGTTGTACGTTATAACGTAATACTACATAACGTTAAACGTTATAACGTCATACTATATAAAGTTACACGTTGTATGGTAATAGTATATAACGTTATACGTTACAACGTAATACTATTTAACGATATACGTTATAACGTAATACTATATAACGTTACACGTTGTATGGTAATTGTATATGACGTTACACGTTATATCGTAATACTATATTACGTTACACGTTGCATAGTAGTATTATGTAACGTTATACGTTATAACGTAATACTATATAACGTTATATGTTTTAAGGTAATACTACATAACGTTAAACGTTATAACGTCATACTATGTAACGTTACACGTTGTATGATAATAGTATATAACGTTATACATTACAACGTAATACTATTTAACGTTATACGTTATAACGTAATACTATATAACGTTACACGTTACATCGTAATAGTATATAACGTTATACGTTATAACGTAATACTACAGAACGTTAAACGTTATAACGTAATACTATACAACGTTACACTATAACGTAACATATATAATATATAATATAACATATATAACGTAATACTATATAACGTCATACGTTACATCGTAATACAATATAACGTTACACGTTGTATGGTAATAGTATATAACGTTATACGTTGTATGGTAATAGTATATAACGTCATACGTTACATCGTAATACTATATAACGTTACACGCTATAACGTAATAGTATATAACGTTATGCGTTATAACCTAATACTACAGAACGTTAAACGTCATAACGTAATACTATACAACGTTACACGTTGTATGGTAATAGTATATGACGATATACGTTATACCGTAATACTATATAACGTTACACGTTGTATGGTAATAGTATATGACGTTATACGTTATAACGTAATACTATATAACGATACACGTTATATCGTAATAGTATATAACGTTATACGTTATAACGTAATGCTACATAACGTTAACCGATATAGCGTCATACTATATAACGTTACACGTTGTATGGTAATAGTATATAACGTTATACGTTATAACGTAAAACTACATAACGATAAACGTTATAACGTCATACTATATAACGGTACACGTAGTATGGTAATAGTATATGACGTTATACGTTACAACGTAATACTATTTAACGTTATACGTTATAACGTAATACTATATAACGTTAAACGTTATAACGTTACACGTTGTATGGTAATAGTATATGACGTGATACGTTATTACGGACTACTATATAACGTTACACATTATATCGTAATACTATATAACGTTACCCGTTGTATGGTAATAGTACATAACTATATACGTTACAACGTTATACTATTTAACGTTATACGTTATAACGTAATACTACATAACGTTATATGTTTTAACGTAATACCACATAACGTTAAACGTTATAACGTCATACTATATAACGTTACACGTTGTATGGTAATAGTATATGACTTTATACGTTATAACGTAATACTATATAACGTCATACGTTATATCGTAATGCTATATAACGTTACCCGTTGTATGGTAATAGTACATAACGTTAAACGTTATAACGTCATACTATATAATGTTACACGTTGTATAGTAGTGTTATATAACGTTATACGTTATAACGTAATATTATATAACGTTATATGTTATATCGTAATACTACATAACGTTAAACGATATAACGTCATACCATTAACGATACACGTTGTATGGTTATAGTATATGACGTTATACGTTACAACGTAATACTATTTAACGTTATACGTTATAACGTAATACTATATAACGTTAAACGTTATAACGTTACACGTTGTATGGTAATAGTATATGACGTGATACGTTATTACGGACTACTATATAACGTTACACATTATATCGTAATACTATATAACGTTACCCGTTGTATGGTAATAGTACATAACTATATACGTTACAACGTTATACTATTTAACGTTATACGTTATAACGTAATACTACATAACGTTATATGTTTTAACGTAATACCACATAACGTTAAACGTTATAACGTCATACTATATAACGTTACACGTTGTATGGTAATAGTATATGACTTTATACGTTATAACGTAATACTATATAACGTCATACGTTATATCGTAATGCTATATAACGTTACCCGTTGTATGGTAATAGTACATAACGTTAAACGTTATAACGTCATACTATATAATGTTACACGTTGTATAGTAGTGTTATATAACGTTATACGTTATAACGTCATATTATATAACGTTATATGTTATATCGTAATACTACATAACGTTAAACGATATAACGTCATACCATTAACGTTACACGTTGTATGGTTAGAGTATATGACGTTATACGTTACAACGTAATACTATTTAACGTTATACGTTATAACGTAATACTATATAACGTTACCCGTTGTATGGTAATAGTACATAACTATATACGTTACAGCGTTATACTAGTTAACGTTATACGTTATAACGTAATACTACATAACGTTATATGTTTTAACGTAATACCACATAACGTAATACTATATAACGTTAAACGTTATAACGTTACACGTTGTATGGTAATAGTATATGACGTGATACGTTATTACGGACTACTATATAACGTTACACATTATATCGTAATACTATATAACGTTACCCGTTGTATGGTAATAGTACATAACTATATACGTTACAACGTTATACTATTTAACGTTATACGTTATAACGTAATACTACATAACGTTATATGTTTCAACGTAATACCACATAACGTTAAACGTTATAACGTCATACTATATAACGTTACACGTTGTATGGTAATAGTATATGACGTTATACGTTATTACGGACTACTATATAACGTTACACATTATATCGTAATACTATATAACGTTACCCGTTGTATCGTAATACTATATAACGTTACCCGTTGTATGGTAATAGTACATAACTATATACGTTACAACGTTATACTATTTAACGTTATACGTTATAACGTAATACTATATGACGTTGTATGTTTTAACGTAATACCACATAACGTTAAACGTTATAACGTCATACTATATAACGTTACACGTTGTATGGTAATAGTATATGACGTTATACGTTATAACGTAGTACTATATAACGACACACGTTATATCGTAATAGTATATAACGTTATACGTTATAACGTAATACTACATAACGTTAAAGGATATAACGTCATACTATATAACGTTACACGTTGTATGGTAACAGTATATGACGTTATACGTTACAACGTAATACTATTTAACGTTATACGTTATAACGTAATGCTATATAACATTAAACGTTATGACGTCATACTATATAACGTTACACGTTGTATGGTAATAGTATATGACGTTATACGTTATAACGTAATACTATATACCGTTACACGTTGTATGGTAATAGTATATGACGTTATACGTTATAACGTAATACTATATAACGTTACACGTTTTATCGTAATAGTATATAACGTTATACGTTATAAAGTAAAACTACATAACGATAAACGTTATTACGTCATACTATATAAAGGTACACGTTGTATGGTAATAGTATATGACGTTATACGTTATAACGTAATACTATATAACGTTACACGTTATATCGTAATAGTATATAACGTTATACGTTATAATGTAAAACTACATAACGATAAACGTTATAACGTCATACTATATAAAGGTACACGTTGGATGGTAATAGTATATGACGTTATACGTTATAACGTAATACTATATAACGTTACACGTTACATCGTAATAGTATATAACGTTATACGTTATAACGTAATACTACAGAACGTTAAACGTTATAACGTAATACTATATAACGTCATATGTTATAACGTAACACCATATAACGTTATATGTTTTATCGTAATACTACATAACGTAAAGCGATATAACGTCATACCATATAAAGTTACACGTTTTATCGTAATAGTATATAACGTTATACGTTATAACGTAAAACTACATAACGATAAAGGTTATAACGTCATACTACATAACGGTACAAGTTGTATGGTAATAGTATATGACGTTATACGTTACAACGTAATACTATATAACGTTACACGTTATATCGTAATAGTATATAACGTTACTCGTTGTATGGTAATAGCATATAACGATATACGTTACAACGTAATACTATTTATCGTTATACGTTATAACGTAATACTATATAACGTTATACGTTATAACGGAATACTACATAACGTTAAACGATATAGCGTCATACTATGTAACGTTACACGTTGTATGGTAATAGTACATAACGATATACGTTATATCGTAATGCTATATAACGTTACCCGTTGTATGGTAATAGTACATAACGTTAAACGTTATAACGTCATACTATATATCGTTACACGTTATAACGTCATACCAAATAAAGTTACACGTTGTATGGTAATAGTATATGACGTTATACGTTATAACGTAATGCTATATAACGTTACACGTTTTATCGTAATAGTATATAACGTTATACGTTATAACGTAAAACTACATAACGATAAACGTTATAACGTCATACTATATAAAGGTACACGTTGGATGGTAATAGTATATGACGTTATACGTTATAACGTAATACTATATAACGTTACACGTTATATCGTAATAGTATATAACGTTACACGTTGTATGGTAATAGCATATAACGATATACGTTACAACGTAATAATATTTATCGTTATACGTTATAACGTAATACTATATAACGTCATACGTTACAACGTAATACTATATAACGTTACACGTTGTATGGTAATAGTATATGACGTTGTATGTTATAACGTAATACTATATAATGATACACGTTATATCGTAGTAGTATATAACGTTTTACGTTATAACGTAATACTACATAACGTTAAACGATATGGCGTCATACTATATAACGTTACACGTTGTATGGTAATAGCATATGACGTTGTACGTTACAAAGTAATACTATTTAACGTTATACGTTATAACGTAATACTATATAACGTTAAACGTTATAACGTCTTCTTATATAAAGTTACACGTTGTATGGTAATTGTATATGACGTTACACGTTATATCGTAATACTATATTACGTTACACGTTGCATAGTAGTATTACGTAACGTTATACGTTATAACGTAATACTATATAACGTTATATGTTTTAAGGTAATACTACATAACGTTAAACGTTATAACGTCATACTATGTAACGTTACACGTTGTGTGGTAATAGTATATAACGTTATACATTACAACGTAATACTATTTAACGTTATACGTTATAACGTAATACTATATAACGTTATATGTTTTATCGTAATACTACATAACGTTAAACGATATAACGTCATACCATTAACGTTACACGTTGTATGGTTATAGTATATGACGTTATACGTTACAACGTAATACTATTTAACGTTATACGTTATAACGTAATACTATATAACGTTAAACGTTATAACGTTACTCGTTGTATGGTAATAGTATATGACGTTATACGTTATTACGCACAACTGTATAACGTTACACATTATATCGTAATACTATACAACGTTACACGTTGTATGGTAATAGTATATGACGATATACGTTATACCGTAATACTATATAACGTTACACGTTGTATGGTAATAGTTTATGACGTTATACGTTATAACGTAATACTATATAACGATACACGTTATATCGTAATAGTATATAACGTTATACGTTATAACGTAATACTACATAACGTTAACCGATATAGCGTCATACTATATAACGTTACACGTTGTATGGTAATAGTATATAACGTTATACGTTATAACGTAAAACTACATAACGATAAACGTTATAACGTCATACTATATAACGGTACACGTAGTATGGTAATAGTATATGACGTTATACGTTATAACGTAATACTATATAACGTCATACGTTACAACGTAATACTATATTACGTTACACGTTGTATGGTAATACTATATAACGTCATGCGTTACAACGTAATACTATATAACGTTACACGTTACATCGTAATAGTATATAACGTTATACGTTATAACGTAATACTACAGAACGTTAAACGTTATAACGTAATACTATACTACGTTACACGTTGTATGGTAATAGTATATGACGTTATACGTTATAACGTAATACTATATAACGTCATACGTTACATCGTAATACTATATAACGTTACACGTTGTATGGTAATAGTATATAACGTTATACGTTGTATGGTAATAGTATATAACGTTATACGTTGTATGATAATAGTATATAACGTTACACGTTATATCGTAATAGTATATAACGTTATACGTTATAACCTAATACTACAGAACGTTAAACGTTATAACGTAATACTATACAACGTTACACGTTGTATGGTAATAGTATATGACGTTATACGTTATAATGTAATACTATATAACGTCATACGTTACATCGTAATACTATATAACGTTACACGTTGTATGGTAATAGTATATAACGTTATACGTTGTATGGTAATACTATATAACGTCATGCGTTACAACGTAATACTATATAACGTTACACGTTGCATGGTAATAGTATATAACGTTTTACGTTATAACGTAATACTATTTAACGTTATACGTTATAACGTAATACTATATAACGTTACACGTTTTATCGTAATAGTATATAACGTTATACGTTATAGCGTAAAACTACATAACGATAAACGTTATAACGTCATACTATATAACGTTACCCGTTGTATGGTAATAGTACATAACGTTAAACGTTATAACGTCATACTATATAACGTTACACGTTGTATAGTAGTGTTATATAACGATATACGTTATAACGTAATACTATATAACGCTATACGTTATAACGTAATACTATATAACGTTACCCGTTGTATCGTAATAGTACATAACGATATACGTTATATCGTAATGCTATATAACGTTACCCGTTGTATGGTAATAGTACATAACGTTAAACGTTATAACGTCATACTATATAACGTTACACGTTGTATAGTAGTGTTATATAACGTTATACGTTATAACGTAATACTATATAACGCTATACGTTATAACGTAATACTATATAACGATACACGTTATATCGTAATAGTATATAACGTTATACGTTATAACCTAATACTACAGAACGTTAAACGTTATAACGTAATACTATACAACGTTACACGTTGTATGGTAATAGCATATGACGATATACGTTATAACGTAATACTATATAACGTTACACGTTGTATGGTAATAGTATATGACGTTATACGTTATAACGTAATACTACAGAACGTTAAACGTTATAACGTAATACTATACTACGTTACACGTTGTATGGTAATAGTATATGACGTTATACGTTATAACGTAATACTATATAACGTCATACGTTACATCGTAATACTACAGAACGTTAAACGTTATAACGTAATACTATACAACGTTACACGTTGTATGGTAATAGTATATGACGTTATACGTTATAATGTAATACTATATAACGTCATGCGTTACAACGTAATACTATATAACGTTACACGTTGTATGGTAATAGTATATAACGTTTTACGTTATAACGTAATACTATTTAACGTTATACGTTATAACGTAATACTATACTACGTTACACGTTGTATGGTAATAGTATATGACGTTATACGTTATAACGTAATACTATATAACGTCATACGTTACATCGTAATACTATATAACGTTACACGTTGTATGGTAATAGTATATAACGTTATACGTTGTATGGTAATAGTATATAACGTTATACGTTGTATGATAATAGTATATAACGTTACACGTTATATCGTAATAGTATATAACGTTATACGTTATAACCTAATACTACAGAACGTTAAACGTTATAACGTAATACTATACAACGTTACACGTTGTATGGTAATAGTATATGACGTTATACGTTATAATGTAATACTATATAACGTCATACGTTACATCGTAATACTATATAACGTTACACGTTGTATGGTAATAGTATATAACGTTATACGTTGTATGGTAATACTATATAACGTCATGCGTTACAACGTAATACTATATAACGTTACACGTTGTATGGTAATAGTATATAACGTTTTACGTTATAACGTAATACTATTTAACGTTATACGTTATAACGTAATACTATATAACGTTACACGTTTTATCGTAATAGTATATAACGTTATACGTTATAGCGTAAAACTACATAACGATAAACGTTATAACGTCATACTATATAACGTTACCCGTTGTATGGTAATAGTACATAACGTTAAACGTTATAACGTCATACTATATAACGTTACACGTTGTATAGTAGTGTTATATAACGATATACGTTATAACGTAATACTATATAACGCTATACGTTATAACGTAATACTATATAACGTTACCCGTTGTATCGTAATAGAACATAACGATATACGTTATATCGTAATGCTATATAACGTTAACCGTTGTATGGTAATAGTACATAACGTTAAACGTTATAACGTCATACTATATAACGTTACACGTTGTATAGTAGTGTTATATAACGTTATACGTTATAACGTAATACTATATAACGCTATACGTTATAACGTAATACTATATAACGATACACGTTATATCGTAATAGTATATAACGTTATACGTTATAACCTAATACTACAGAACGTTAAACGTTATAACGTAATACTATACAACGTTACACGTTGTATGGTAATAGCATATGACGATATACGTTATAACGTAATACTATATAACGTTACACGTTGTATGGTAATAGTATATGACGTTATACGTTATAACGTAATACTACAGAACGTTAAACGTTATAACGTAATACTATACTACGTTACACGTTGTATGGTAATAGTATATGACGTTATACGTTATAACGTAATACTATATAACGTCATACGTTACATCGTAATACTACAGAACGTTAAACGTTATAACGTAATACTATACAACGTTACACGTTGTATGGTAATAGTATATGACGTTATACGTTATAATGTAATACTATATAACGTCATACGTTACATCGTAATACTATATAACGTTACACGTTGTATGGTAGTAGTATATAACGTTATACGTTGTATGGTAATACTATATAACGTCATGCGTTACAACGTAATACTATATAACGTTACACGTTGTATGGTAATAGTATATAACGTTTTACGTTATAACGTAATACTATTTAACGTTATACGTTATAACGTAATACTATATAACGTTACACGTTTTATCGTAATAGTATATAACGTTATACGTTATAGCGTAAAACTACATAACGATAAACGTTATAACGTCATACTATATAACGGTACACGTTGTATGGTAATAGTACATAACGTTAAACGTTATAACGTCATACTATATAACGTTACACGTTGTATAGTAGTGTTATATAACGTTATACGTTATAACGTAATACTATATAACGCTATACGTTATAACGTAATACTATATAACGATACACGTTATATCGCAATAGTATATAACGTTATACGTTATAACCTAATACTACAGAACGTTAAACGTTATAACGTAATACTATACAACGTTACACGTTGTATGGTAATAGTATATGACGTTATACGTTACAACGTAATACTATTTAACGTTATACGTTATAACGTAATACTATATAACGTTAAACGTTATGACGTCATACTATATAACGTTACACGTTGTATGGTAATAGTATATGACGTTATACGTCATAACGTAATACTATATAACGTTGCACATTATATCGTAATACTATATAACGTTACCCGTTGTATGGTAATAGTAAATAACGATATACGTTATATCGTAATGCTATATAACGTTACCCGTTGTATGGTAATAGTACATAACGTTAAACGTTATAACGTCATACTATATAACGTTACACGTTGTATAGTAGTGTTATATAACGATATACGTTATAACGTAATACTATATAACGCTATACGTTATAACGTAATACTATATAACGTTACCCGTTGTATCGTAATAGTACATAACGATATACGTTATATCGTAATGCTATATAACGTTACCCGTTGTATGGTAATAGTACATAACGTTAAACGTTATAACGTCATACTATATAACGTTACACGTTGTATAGTAGTGTTATATAACGTTATACGTTATAACGTAATACTATATAACGCTATACGTTATAACGTAATACTATATAACGATACACGTTATATCGTAATAGTATATAACGTTATACGTTATAACCTAATACTACAGAACGTTAAACGTTATAACGTAATACTATACAACGTTACACGTTGTATGGTAATAGTATATGACGATATACGTTATAACGTAATACTATATAACGTTACACGTTGTATGGTAATAGTATATGACGTTATACGTTAAAACGTAATACTATATAACGATACACGTTATATCGTAATAGTATATAACGTTATACGTTATAACGTAATACTACATAACGTTAAACGATATAGCGACATACTATATAACGTTACACGTTGTATGGTAATAGTATATGACGTTATACGTTACAACGTAATACTATTTAACGTTATACGTTATAACGTAATACTATATAACGTTAAACGTTATGACGTCATACTATATAACGTTACACGTTGTATGGTAATTGTATATGACGTTATACGTTATAACGTAATACTATATAACGTAGCACATTATATCGTAATACTATATAACGTTACCCGTTGTATGGTAATAGTACATAACGATATACGTTATATCGTAATGCTATATAACGTTACCCGTTGTATGGTAATAGTACATAACGTTAAACGTTATAACGTCATACTATATAACGTTACACGTTGTATAGTAGTATTATATAACGTTATACGTTATAACGTAATACTATATAAAGCTATACGTTATAACGTAATACTATATAACGTTACCCGTTGTATGGTAATAGTACATAACGGTATACGTTATATCGTAATGCTATATAACGTTACCCGTTGTATGGTAATAGTACATAACGTTAAACGTTATAACGTCATACTATATAACGTTACACGTTGTATAGTAATGTTATATAACGTTATACGTTATAACGTAATACTATATAACGCTATACGTTATAACGTAATACTATATAACGATACACGTTATATCGTAATAGTATATAACGTTATACGTTATAACGTAATACTACATAACGTTAAACGATATAGGGTCATACTATATAACGTTACACGTTGTATGGTAATAGTATATGACGTTATACGTTACAACATAATACTATTTAACGTTATACGTTATAACGTAATACTATATAACGTTAAACGTTATGACGTCGTACTATATAAAGTTACACGATGTATGGTAATAGTATATAACGTTATACGTTACAACGTAATACTATTTAACGATATACGTTTTAACGTAATACTATATAACGTTACACGTTGTATGGTAATTGTATATGACGTCACACGTTATATCGCAATACTATATAACGTTACACGTTGCATAGTAGTATTATGTAACGTTATACGTTATAACGTAATACTATATAACGTTATATGTTTTAAGGTAATACTACATAACGTTAAACGTTATAACGTCATACTATGTAACGTTACACGTTGTATGGTAATAGTATATAACGTTATACATTACAACGTAATACTATTTAACGTTATACGTTATAACGTAATACTATATAACGTTACACGTTTTATCGTAATAGTATATAACGTTATACGTTATAACGTAAAACTACATAACGATAAACGTTATAACGTCATACTATATAGCGGTACACGTTGTATGGTAATAGTATATAACGTTATACGTTATAACGTAACACTTCAGAACGTTAAACGTTAGAACGTAATACTATATAACGTTACACGCTGTATGGTAATAGTATAAGACGTTATACGTTATAACGTAATACTATATAACGTCATGCGTTACAACGTAATACTATATAACGTTACACGTTGTATGGTAATAGTATATAACGTTATACGTTATAACGTAATACTATTTAACGTTATACGTTATAACGTAATACTATATAACGTTACACGTTGTATGGTAATAGTATATGACGTTATACGTTACAACGTAATACTATTTAACGTTATACGTTATAACGTAATACTATATAACGTTAAACGTTATAGCGTTACACGTTGTATGGTAATAGTATATGACGTGATACGTTATTACGGACTACTATATAACGTTACACATTATATCGTAATACTATATAACGTTACCCGTTGTATGGTAATAGTACATAACTATATACGTTACAACGTCATACTATTTAACGTTATACGTTATAACGTAATACTCCATAACGTTATATGTTTTAACGTAATACCACATAACGTTAAACGTTATAACGTCATACTATATAACGTTACACGTTGTATGGTAATAGTATGTGACGTTATACGTTATAACGTAATACTATATAACGTCATACGTTATATCGTAATGCTATATAACGTTACCCGTTGTATGGTAATAGTACATAATGTTAAACGTTATAACGTCATACTATATAATGTTACACGTTGTATAGTAGTGTTATATAACGTTATACGTTATAACGTCATATTATATAACGTTATATGTTATATCGTAATACTACATAACGTTAAACGATATAACGTCATACCATTAACGTTACACGTTGTATGGTTAGAGTATATGACGTTATACGTTACAACGTAATACTATTTAACGTTATACGTTATAACGTAATACTATATAACGTTACCCGTTGTATGGTAATAGTACATAACTATATACGTTACAACGTTATACTATTTAACGTTATACGTTATAACGTAATACTACATAACGTTATATGTTTTAACGTAATACCACATAACGTAATACTATATAACGTTAAACGTTATAACGTTACACGTTGTATGGTAATAGTATATGACGTGATACGTTATTACGGACTACTATATAACGTTACACATTATATCGTAATACTATATAACGTTACCCGTTGTATGGTAATAGTACATAACTATATACGTTACAACGTTATACTATTTAACGTTATACGTTATAACGTAATACTACACAACGTTATATGTTTTAACGTAATACCACATAACGTTAAACGTTATAACGTCATACTATATAACGTTATACGTTGTATGGTAATAGTATATGACGTTATACGTTATTACGGACTACTATATAACGTTACACATTATATCGTAATACTATATAACGTTACCCGTTGTATGGTAATAGTACATAACTATATACGTTACAACGTTATACTATTTAACGTTATACGTTATAACGTAATACTATATAACGTTATATGTTTTAACGTAATACCACATAACGTTAAACGTTATAACGTCATACTATATAACGTTACACGTTGTATGGTAATAGTATATGACGTTATACGTTATAACGTAGTACTATATAACGATACACGTTATATCGTAATAGTATATAACGTTATACGTTATAACGTAATACTACATAACGTTAAAGGATATAACGTCATACTATATAACGTTACACGTTGTATGGTAACAGTATATGACGTTATACGTTACAACGTAATACTATTTAACGTTATACGTTATAACGTAATGCTATATAACATTAAACGTTATGACGTCATACTATATAACGTTACACGTTGTATGGTAATAGTATATGACGTTATACGTTATAACGTAATACTATATAACGTTACACGTTGTATGGTAATAGTATATGACGTTATACGTTATAACGTAATACTATATAACGTTACACGTTTTATCGTAATAGTATATAACGTTATACGTTATAAAGTAAAACTACATAACGATAAACGTTATTACGTCATACTATATAAAGGTACACGTTGTATGGTAATAGTATATGACGTTATACGTTATAACGTAATACTATATAACGTTACACGTTATATCGTAATAGTATATAACGTTATACGTTATAATGTAAAACTACATAACGATAAACGTTATAACGTCATACTATATAAAGGTACACGTTGGATGGTAATAGTATATGAAGTTATACGTTATAATGTAATACTATATAACGTTACACGTTACATCGTAATAGTATATAACGTTATACGTTATAACGTAATACTACAGAACGTTAAACGTTATAACGTAATACTATATAACGTCATATGTTATAACGTAACACCATATAACGTTATATGTTTTATAGTAATACTACATAACGTAAAACGATATAACGTCATACCATATAAAGTTACACGTTTTATCGTAATAGTATATACCGTTATACGTTATAACGTAAAACTACATAACGATAAAGGTTATAACGTCATACTACATAACGGTACAAGTTGTATGGTAATAGTATATGACGTTATACGTTACAACGTAATACTATATAACGTTACACGTTATATCGTAATAGTATATAACGTTACTCGTTGTATGGTAATAGCATATAACGATATACGTTACAACGTAATACTATTTATCGTTATACGTTATAACGTAATACTATATAACGTTATACGTTATAACGGAATACTACATAACGTTAAACGATATAGCGTCATACTATATAACGTTACACGTTGTATGGTAATAGTATATGACGTTATCGGTTACAACGTAATACTATTTAACGTTATACGTTATAACGTAATACTATATAACGTTAAACGTTATGACGTCATACTATATAACGTTACACGTTGTATGGTAATAGTATATGACGTTATACCTTATAACGTAATACTATATAACGTTGCACATTATATCGTAATACTATATAACGTTACCCGTTGTATGGTAATAGTACATAACGATATACGTTATATCGTAATGCTATATAACGTTACCCGTTGTATGGTAATAGTACATAACGTTAAACGTTATAACGTCATACCATATAACGTTACACGTTATAACGTCATACCAAATAAAGTTACACGTTGTATGGTAATAGTATATGACGTTATACGTTATAACGTAATACTATATAACGTTACACGTTTTATCGTAATAGTATATAACGTTATACGTTATAACGTAAAACTACATAACGATAAACGTTATAACGTCATACTATATAAAGGTACACGTTGGATGGTAATAGTATATGACGTTATACGTTATAACGTAATACTATATAACGTTACACGTTATATCGTAATAGTATATAACGTTACACGTTGTATGGTAATAGCATATAACGATATACGTTACAACGTAATAATATTTATCGTTATACGTTATAACGTAATACTATATAACGTCATACGTTACAACGTAATACTATACAACGTTACACGTTGTATGGTAATAGTATATGACGTTGTACGCTATAACGTAATACTATATAATGATACACGTTATATCGTAGTAGTATATAACGTTTTACGTTATAACGTAATACTACATAACGTTAAACGATATAACGTCATACCATTAACGTTACACGTTGTATGGTTAGAGTATATGACGTTATACGTTACAACGTAATACTATTTAACGTTATACGTTATAACGTAATACTATATAACGTTACCCGTTGTATGGTAATAGTACATAACTATATACGTTACAACGTTATACTATTTAACGTTATACGTTATAACGTAATACTACATAACGTTATATGTTTTAACGTAATACCACATAACGTAATACTATATAACGTTAAACCTTATAACGTTACACGTTGTATGGTAATAGTATATGACGTGATACGTTATTACGGACTACTATATAACGTTACACATTATATCGTAATACTATATAACGTTACCCGTTGTATGGTAATAGTACATAACGATATACGTTATATCGTAATGCTATATAACGTTACCCGTTGTATGGTAATAGTACATAACGTTAAACGTTATAACGTCATACCATATAACGTTACACGTTATAACGTCATACCAAATAAAGTTACACGTTGTATGGTAATAGTATATGACGTTATACGTTATAACGTAATACTATATAACGTTACACGTTTTATCGTAATAGTATATAACGTTATACGTTATAACGTAAAACTACATAACGATAAACGTTATAACGTCATACTATATAAAGGTACACGTTGGATGGTAATAGTATATGACGTTATACGTTATAACGTAATACTATATAACGTTACACGTTATATCGTAATAGTATATAACGTTACACGTTGTATGGTAATAGCATATAACGATATACGTTACAACGTAATAATATTTATCGTTATACGTTATAACGTAATACTATATAACGTCATACGTTACAACGTAATACTATACAACGTTACACGTTGTATGGTAATAGTATATGACGTTGTACGCTATAACGTAATACTATATAATGATACACGTTATATCGTAGTAGTATATAACGTTTTACGTTATAACGTAATACTACATAACGTTAAACGATATGGCGTCATACTATATAACGTTACACGTTGTATTGTAATAGCATATGACGTTGTACGTTACAAAGTAATACTATTTAACGTTATACGTTATAACGTAATACTATATAACGTTAAACGTTATAACGTCTTCTTATATAAAGTTACACGTTGTATGGTAATTGTATATGACGTTACACGTTATATCGTAATACTATATTACGTTACACGTTGCATAGTAGTATTATGTAACGTTATACGTTATAACGTAATACTATATAACGTTATATGTTTTAAGGTAATACTACATAACGTTAAACGTTATAACGTCATACTATATAACGTTACCCGTTGTATGGTAATAGCACATAACTATATACGTTACAACGTTATACTATTTAACGTTATACGTTATAACGTAATACTATATAACGTTATATGTTTTAACGTAATACCACATAACGTCATACGTTACAACGTAATACTAAATAACGTTACACGTTGTATGGTAATAGTATATGACGTTATACGTTATAACGTAATACTATATAACGATACACGTTATCTCGTAATAGTATATAACGTTATACGTTATAACGTAATACTACATAACGTTAAACGATATAGCGTCATACTATATAACGTTACACGTTGTATGGTAATAGTATATGACGTTATCCGTTACAACGTAATACTATTTAACGTTATACGTTATAACGTAATACTCTACAACGATAAACGTTATGACGTCATACTATATAACGTTACACGTTGTATGGTAATAGTATATGACGTTATACGTTATAACGTAATAATATATAACGTTGCACATTATATCGTAATACTATATAACGTTACACGTTGTATGGTAATAGTACATATCGATATACGTTATATCGTAATGCTATATAACGTTACCCGTTGTATGGTAATAGTACATAACGTTAAACGTTATAACGTCATACTATATAACGTTACACGTTGTATGGTAATAGTATATGACGTTGTACGTTATAACGTAATACTATATAACGCTATACGTTATAACGTAATACTATATAACGTTATATGTTTCATCGTAATACTACATAACGTTAAAGGTTATAACGTCATACTACATAACGTTAAACGTTATAACGTCATACTATATAACGTTACCCGTTGTATGGTAATAGTACATAACGTTAAACGTTATAACGTAATAGTATATAACGTTACACGTTATATCGTAATAGTATATAACGTTACACGTTATATCGTAATAGTATATAACGTTACACGTTGTATGGTAATAGCATATAACGATATACGTTACAACGTAATACTATTTATCGTTATACGTTATAACGTAATACTATATAACGTTACACGTTATATCGTAATAGTATATAACGTTATATGTTATGACGTAATACTTCATAACGTTAAACGATATAACGTCATACTATATAATGTTACACGTTGTATGGTATTTAGTATATGACGTGATACGTTATTACGTAATACTACAGAACGTTAAACGTTATAACGTAATACTATATAACGTCATATGTTATAACGTAATACCATATAACGTTACACGTTATATCGTAATAGCATATAACGTTATACGTTATAACGTAATACTACATAACGTTATTCGATATAGCGTCATACTATATAACGTTACACGTTATATGGTAATAGCATATGACGTTATACGTTACAACGTAATACTATTTAACGTTATACGTTATAACGTAATACTATATAAAGTTAAACGTTATGACGTCATACTATATAACGTTACACGTTGTATGGTAATAGTATATGACGTTATACGTTATAACGTAATACTATATAACGTTACACGTTTTATCGTAATAGTATATAACGTTATACGTTATAACGTAAAACTACATAACGATAAACGTTATAACGTCATACTATATAAAGGTACACGTTGGATGGTAATAGTATATGACGTTATACGTTATAACGTAATACTATATAACGTTACACGTTATATCGTAATAGTATATAACGTTACACGTTGTATGGTAATAGCATATAACGATATACGTTACAACGTAATAATATTTATCGTTATACGTTATAACGTAATACTATATAACGTCATACGTTACAACGTAATACTATACAACGTTACACGTTGTATGGTAATAGTATATGACGTTGTACGCTATAACGTAATACTATATAATGATACACGTTATATCGTAGTAGTATATAACGTTTTACGTTATAACGTAATACTACATAACGTTAAACGATATGGCGTCATACTATATAACGTTACCCGTTGTATGGTAATAGCACATAACTATATACGTTACAACGTTATACTATTTAACGTTATACGTTATAACGTAATACTATATAACGTTATATGTTTTAACGTAATACCACATAACGTCATACGTTACAACGTAATACTATATAACGTTACACGTTGTAGGGTAATAGTATATGACGTTATACGTTATAACGTAATACTATATAACGATACACGTTATCTCGTAATAGTATATAACGTTATACGTTATAACGTAATACTACATAACGTTAAACGATATAGCGTCATACTATATAACGTTACACGTTGTATGGTAATAGTATATGACGTTATCCGTTACAACGTAATACTATTTAACGTTATACGTTATAACGTAATACTCTACAACGATAAACGTTATGACGTCATACTATATAACGTTACACGTTGTATGGTAATAGTATATGACGTTATACGTTATAACGTAATAATATATAACGTTGCACATTATATCGTAATACTATATAACGTTACACGTTGTATGGTAATAGTACATATCGATATACGTTATATCGTAATGCTATATAACGTTACCCGTTGTATGGTAATAGTACATAACGTTAAACGTTATAACGTCATACTATATAACGTTACACGTTGTATGGTAATAGTATATGACGTTGTACGTTATAACGTAATACTATATAACGCTATACGTTATAACGTAATACTATATAACGTTATATGTTTCATCGTAATACTACATAACGTTAAAGGTTATAACGTCATACTACATAACGTTAAACGTTATAACGTCATACTATATAACGTTACCCGTTGTATGGTAATAGTACATAACGTTAAACGTTATAACGTAATAGTATATAACGTTACACGTTATATCGTAATAGTATATAACGTTACACGTTGTATGGTAATAGCATATAACGATATACGTTACAACGTAATACTATTTATCGTTATACGTTATAACGTAATACTATATAACGTTACACGTTATATCGTAATAGTATATAACGTTATATGTTATGACGTAATACTTCATAACGTTAAACGATATAACGTCATACTATATAATGTTACACGTTGTATGGTATTTAGTATATGACGTGATACGTTATTACGTAATACTATATAACGTTATACGTTATAACGTAACACTACAGATCGTTAAGCGTTATAACGTAATACTATATAACGTTACACGTTGTATGGTAATAGTATAGACGTTATACGTTATAACGTAATACTATATAACGTCATATGTTATAACGTAATGCCATATAACGTTATATGTTTTATCGTAATACTACATAACCTTAAACGTTATAACGTCATACCATTATCGTTACACGCTGTATGGTATTAGTATATGACGTTATACGTTACAACGTAATACAATTTATCGTTATACGTTACAACGTAATACTATTTATCGTTATACGTTATAACGTAATACTATATAACGTTAAACGTTATAACGTCATACTATGTAACGTTACACGTTGCATGGTAATAGTATATAACGTTATACATTACAACGTAATAGTATTTAACGTTATACGTTATAACGTAATACTATATAACGTTACACGTAGTATGGTAATAGTATATGACGTTATACGTTATAACGTAATACTATATAACGTCATAAGTTACAACGTAATACTATATTACGTTACACGTTGTATGGTAATAGTATATGACGTTATACGATATAACGTAATACTATATAACGTTACACGTTTTATCGTAATCGTATATGACGTTATACGTTATAACGAAAAACTACAGAACGAGAAACGTTATAACGTCATACTATATGAAGTTGCACGTTGTATGGTAATAGTATATGACGTTATACGTTATAACGTAATACTATGTAACGTTACACGTTATATCGTAATAGTATATAACGTAACACGTTGTATGGTAATAGTATATAACGATATACGTTACAACGTAATACTATATTACGTTACACGTTGTATGGTAATAGTATATGACGTTATACGATATAACGTAATACTATATAACGTTACACGTTTTACCGTAATCGTATATAACGTTATACGTTATAACGTAATACTACAGAACGTTAAACGTTATAACGTAATACTATATAACGTTACACGTTGTATGGTAATAGTATATGGCGTTATACGTTATAACGTAATACTATATACCGTCATACGTTACAACGTAATACTATATAACGTTACACGTTGTATGGTAATAGTATATAACGTTATACGTTGTATGGTAATAGTATATAACGTTATACGTTACAACGTAATACTATTTAACGTTATACGTTATAACGTAATACTATATAACGTTATATGTTTTAACGTAATACTACATACCGTTAAACGTTATAACGTCATACTATATAACGTTACACGTTGCATGGTAATAGTATATAACGTTATACATTACAACGTAATAGTATTTAACGTTATACGTTATAACGTAATACTATATAACGTTACACGTAGTATGGTAATACTATATGACGTTATACGTTATAACGTAATACTATATAACGTCATACGTTACAACGTAATACTATATTACGTTACACGTTGTATGGTAATAGTATATGACGTTATACGTTATAACGTAATACTATATAACGATACACGTTATATCGTAATAGCATATAACGATATACGTTACAACGTAATACTATTTATCGTTATACGTTATAACGTAATACTATATAACGTTACACGTTATATCGTAATGGTATATAACGTTATACGTTATAACGTAATACTATATAACGTCATACGTTACAACGAAATACTATATAACGTTACACGTTGTATGGTAATAGTATATGACGTTATACGTTATAACGTAATACTATATAACGATACACGTTATATCGTAATAGCATATAACGATATACGTTACAACGTAATACTATTTAACGTTATACGTTATAACGTAATACAATATAACGTTACACGTTGTATGGTAATAGTATATAACGTTATACGTTGTATGGTAATAGTATATAACGTTATACGTTGTATGATAATAGTATATAACGTTACACGTTATATCGTAATAGTATATAACGTTATACGTTATAACCTAATACTACAGAACGTTAAACGTTATAACGTAATACTATACAACGTTACACGTTGTATGGTAATAGTATATGACGTTATACGTTATAACGTAATACTATATAACGTCATGCGTTACAACGTAATACTATATAACGTTACACGTTGTATGGTAATAGTATATAACGTTTTACGTTATAACGTAATACTATTTAACGTTATACGTTATAACGTAATACTATACTACGTTACACGTTGTATGGTAATAGTATATGACGTTATACGTTATAACGTAATACTATATAACGTCATGCGTTACAACGTAATACTATATAACGTTACACGTTGTATGGTAATAGTATATAACGTTTTACGTTATAACGTAATACTATTTAACGTTATACGTTATAACGTAATACTATACTACGTTACACGTTGTATGGTAATAGTATATGACGTTATACGTTATAACGTAATACTATATAACGTCATACGTTACATCGTAATACTATATAACGTTACACGTTGTATGGTAATAGTATATAACGTTATACGTTGTATGGTAATAGTATATAACGTTATACGTTGTATGATAATAGTATATAACGTTACACGTTATATCGTAATAGTATATAACGTTATACGTTATAACCTAATACTACAGAACGTTAAACGTTATAACGTAATACTATACAACGTTACACGTTGTATGGTAATAGTATATGACGTTATACGTTATAACGTAATACTACAGAACGTTAAACGTTATAACGTAATACTATACAACGTTACACGTTGTATGGTAATAGTATATGACGTTATACGTTATAATGTAATACTATATAACGTCATGCGTTACAACGTAATACTATATAACGTTACACGTTGTATGGTAATAGTATATAACGTTTTACGTTATAACGTAATACTATTTAACGTTATACGTTATAACGTAATACTATACTACGTTACACGTTGTATGGTAATAGTATATGACGTTATACGTTATAACGTAATACTATATAACGTCATACGTTACATCGTAATACTATATAACGTTACACGTTGTATGGTAATAGTATGTAACGTTATACGTTGTATGGTAATAGTATATAACGTTATACGTTGTATGATAATAGTATATAACGTTACACGTTATATCGTAATAGTATATAACGTTATACGTTATAACCTAATACTACAGAACGTTAAACGTTATAACGTCATACTATATAACGTTACACGTTGCATGGTAATAGTATATAACGTTATACATTACAACGTAATAGTATTTAACGTTATACGTTATAACGTAATACTATATAACGTTACACGTAGTATGGTAATACTATATGACGTTATACGTTATAACGTAATACTACAGAACGTTAAACGTTATAACGTAATACTATACAACGTTACACGTTGTATGGTAATAGTATATGACGTTATACGTTATAATGTAATACTATATAACGTCATGCGTTACAACGTAATACTATATAACGTTACACGTTGTATGGTAATAGTATATAACGTTTTACGTTATAACGTAATACTATTTAACGTTATACGTTATAACGTAATACTATACTACGTTACACGTTGTATGGTAATAGTATATGACGTTATACGTTATAACGTAATACTATATAACGTCATACGTTACATCGTAATACTATATAACGTTACACGTTGTATGGTAATAGTATATAACGTTATACGTTGTATGGTAATAGTATATAACGTTATACGTTGTATGATAATAGTATATAACGTTACACGTTATATCGTAATAGTATATAACGTTATACGTTATAACCTAATACTACAGAACGTTAAACGTTATAACGTAATACTATACAACGTTACACGTTGTATGGTAATAGTATATGACGTTATACGTTATAATGTAATACTATATAACGTCATACGTTACATCGTAATACTATATAACGTTACACGTTGTATGGTAATAGTATATAACGTTATACGTTGTATGGTAATACTATATAACGTCATGCGTTACAACGTAATACTATATAACGTTACACGTTGTATGGTAATAGTATATAACGTTTTACGTTATAACGTAATACTATTTAACGTTATACGTTATAACGTAATACTATATAACGTTACACGTTTTATCGTAATAGTATATAACGTTATACGTTATAGCGTAAAACTACATAACGATAAACGTTATAACGTCATACTATATAACGTTACCCGTTGTATGGTAATAGTACATAACGTTAAACGTTATAACGTCATACTATATAACGTTACACGTTGTATAGTAGTGTTATATAACGATATACGTTATAACGTAATACTATATAACGCTATACGTTATAACGTAATACTATATAACGTTACCCGTTGTATCGTAATAGAACATAACGATATACGTTATATCGTAATGCTATATAACGTTAACCGTTGTATGGTAATAGTACATAACGTTAAACGTTATAACGTCATACTATATAACGTTACACGTTGTATAGTAGTGTTATATAACGTTATACGTTATAACGTAATACTATATAACGCTATACGTTATAACGTAATACTATATAACGATACACGTTATATCGTAATAGTATATAACGTTATACGTTATAACCTAATACTACAGAACGTTAAACGTTATAACGTAATACTATACAACGTTACACGTTGTATGGTAATAGCATATGACGATATACGTTATAACGTAATACTATATAACGTTACACGTTGTATGGTAATAGTATATGACGTTATACGTTATAACGTAATACTACAGAACGTTAAACGTTATAACGTAATACTATACTACGTTACACGTTGTATGGTAATAGTATATGACGTTATACGTTATAACGTAATACTATATAACGTCATACGTTACATCGTAATACTACAGAACGTTAAACGTTATAACGTAATACTATACAACGTTACACGTTGTATGGTAATTTTATATGACGTTATACGTTATAATGTAATACTATATAACGTCATACGTTACATCGTAATACTATATAACGTTACACGTTGTATGGTAGTAGTATATAACGTTATACGTTGTATGGTAATACTATATAACGTCATGCGTTACAACGTAATACTATATAACGTTACACGTTGTATGGTAATAGTATATAACGTTTTACGTTATAACGTAATACTATTTAACGTTATACGTTATAACGTAATACTATATAACGTTACACGTTTTATCGTAATAGTATATAACGTTATACGTTATAGCGTAAAACTACATAACGATAAACGTTATAACGTCATACTATATAACGGTACACGTTGTATGGTAATAGTACATAACGTTAAACGTTATAACGTCATACTATATAACGTTACACGTTGTATAGTAGTGTTATATAACGTTATACGTTATAACGTAATACTATATAACGCTATACGTTATAACGTAATACTATATAACGATACACGTTATATCGCAATAGTATATAACGTTATACGTTATAACCTAATACTACAGAACGTTAAACGTTATAACGTAATACTATACAACGTTACACGTTGTATGGTAATAGTATATGACGTTATACGTTACAACGTAATACTATTTAACGTTATACGTTATAACGTAATACTATATAACGTTAAACGTTATGACGTCATACTATATAACGTTACACGTTGTATGGTAATAGTATATGACGTTATACGTCATAACGTAATACTATATAACGTTGCACATTATATCGTAATACTATATAACGTTACCCGTTGTATGGTAATAGTAAATAACGATATACGTTATATCGTAATGCTATATAACGTTACCCGTTGTATGGTAATAGTACATAACGTTAAACGTTATAACGTCATACTATATAACGTTACACGTTGTATAGTAGTGTTATATAACGATATACGTTATAACGTAATACTATATAACGCTATACGTTATAACGTAATACTATATAACGTTACCCGTTGTATCGTAATAGTACATAACGATATACGTTATATCGTAATGCTATATAACGTTACCCGTTGTATGGTAATAGTACATAACGTTAAACGTTATAACGTCATACTATATAACGTTACACGTTGTATAGTAGTGTTATATAACGTTATACGTTATAACGTAATACTATATAACGCTATACGTTATAACGTAATACTATATAACGATACACGTTATATCGTAATAGTATATAACGTTATACGTTATAACCTAATACTACAGAACGTTAAACGTTATAACGTAATACTATACAACGTTACACGTTGTATGGTAATAGTATATGACGATATACGTTATAACGTAATACTATATAACGTTACACGTTGTATGGTAATAGTATATGACGTTATACGTTAAAACGTAATACTATATAACGATACACGTTATATCGTAATAGTATATAACGTTATACGTTATAACGTAATACTACATAACGTTAAACGATATAGCGACATACTATATAACGTTACACGTTGTATGGTAATAGTATATGACGTTATACGTTACAACGTAATACTATTTAACGTTATACGTTATAACGTAATACTATATAACGTTAAACGTTATGACGTCATACTATATAACGTTACACGTTGTATGGTAATTGTATATGACGTTATACGTTATAACGTAATACTATATAACGTAGCACATTATATCGTAATACTATATAACGTTACCCGTTGTATGGTAATAGTACATAACGATATACGTTATATCGTAATGCTATATAACGTTACCCGTTGTATGGTAATAGTACATAACGTTAAACGTTATAACGTCATACTATATAACGTTACACGTTGTATAGTAGTATTATATAACGTTATACGTTATAACGTAATACTATATAAAGCTATACGTTATAACGTAATACTATATAACGTTACCCGTTGTATGGTAATAGTACATAACGGTATACGTTATATCGTAATGCTATATAACGTTACCCGTTGTATGGTAATAGTACATAACGTTAAACGTTATAACGTCATACTATATAACGTTACACGTTGTATAGTAATGTTATATAACGTTATACGTTATAACGTAATACTATATAACGCTATACGTTATAACGTAATACTATATAACGATACACGTTATATCGTAATAGTATATAACGTTATACGTTATAACGTAATACTACATAACGTTAAACGATATAGGGTCATACTATATAACGTTACACGTTGTATGGTAATAGTATATGACGTTATACGTTACAACATAATACTATTTAACGTTATACGTTATAACGTAATACTATATAACGTTAAACGTTATGACGTCGTACTATATAAAGTTACACGATGTATGGTAATAGTATATAACGTTATACGTTACAACGTAATACTATTTAACGATATACGTTTTAACGTAATACTATATAACGTTACACGTTGTATGGTAATTGTATATGACGTCACACGTTATATCGCAATACTATATAACGTTACACGTTGCATAGTAGTATTATGTAACGTTATACGTTATAACGTAATACTATATAACGTTATATGTTTTAAGGTAATACTACATAACGTTAAACGTTATAACGTCATACTATGTAACGTTACACGTTGTATGGTAATAGTATATAACGTTATACATTACAACGTAATACTATTTAACGTTATACGTTATAACGTAATACTATATAACGTTACACGTTTTATCGTAATAGTATATAACGTTATACGTTATAACGTAAAACTACATAACGATAAACGTTATAACGTCATACTATATAGCGGTACACGTTGTATGGTAATAGTATATAACGTTATACGTTATAACGTAACACTTCAGAACGTTAAACGTTAGAACGTAATACTATATAACGTTACACGCTGTATGGTAATAGTATAAGACGTTATACGTTATAACGTAATACTATATAACGTCATGCGTTACAACGTAATACTATATAACGTTACACGTTGTATGGTAATAGTATATAACGTTATACGTTATAACGTAATACTATATAACGTTATACGTTATAACGTAATACTATATAACGTTACACGTTGTATGGTAATAGTATATGACGTTATACGTTACAACGTAATACTATTTAACGTTATACGTTATAACGTAATACTATATAACGTTAAACGTTATAGCGTTACACGTTGTATGGTAATAGTATATGACGTGATACGTTATTACGGACTACTATATAACGTTACACATTATATCGTAATACTATATAACGTTACCCGTTGTATGGTAATAGTACATAACTATATACGTTACAACGTCATACTATTTAACGTTATACGTTATAACGTAATACTCCATAACGTTATATGTTTTAACGTAATACCACATAACGTTAAACGTTATAACGTCATACTATATAACGTTACACGTTGTATGGTAATAGTATGTGACGTTATACGTTATAACGTAATACTATATAACGTCATACGTTATATCGTAATGCTATATAACGTTACCCGTTGTATGGTAATAGTACATAATGTTAAACGTTATAACGTCATACTATATAATGTTACACGTTGTATAGTAGTGTTATATAACGTTATACGTTATAACGTCATATTATATAACGTTATATGTTATATCGTAATACTACATAACGTTAAACGATATAACGTCATACCATTAACGTTACACGTTGTATGGTTAGAGTATATGACGTTATACGTTACAACGTAATACTATTTAACGTTATACGTTATAACGTAATACTATATAACGTTACCCGTTGTATGGTAATAGTACATAACTATATACGTTACAACGTTATACTATTTAACGTTATACGTTATAACGTAATACTACATAACGTTATATGTTTTAACGTAATACCACATAACGTAATACTATATAACGTTAAACGTTATAACGTTACACGTTGTATGGTAATAGTATATGACGTGATACGTTATTACGGACTACTATATAACGTTACACATTATATCGTAATACTATATAACGTTACCCGTTGTATGGTAATAGTACATAACTATATACGTTACAACGTTATACTATTTAACGTTATACGTTATAACGTAATACTACACAACGTTATATGTTTTAACGTAATACCACATAACGTTAAACGTTATAACGTCATACTATATAACGTTATACGTTGTATGGTAATAGTATATGACGTTATACGTTATTACGGACTACTATATAACGTTACACATTATATCGTAATACTATATAACGTTACCCGTTGTATGGTAATAGTACATAACTATATACGTTACAACGTTATACTATTTAACGTTATACGTTATAACGTAATACTATATAACGTTATATGTTTTAACGTAATACCACATAACGTTAAACGTTATAACGTCATACTATATAACGTTACGCATTGTATGGTAATATTATATGACGTTATACGTTATAACGTAGTACTATATAACGATACACGTTATATCGTAATAGTATATAACGTTATACGTTATAACGTAATACTACATAACGTTAAAGGATATAACGTCATACTATATAACGTTACACGTTGTATGGTAACAGTATATGACGTTATACGTTACAACGTAATACTATTTAACGTTATACGTTATAACGTAATGCTATATAACATTAAACGTTATGACGTCATACTATATAACGTTACACGTTGTATGGTAATAGTATATGACGTTATACGTTATAACGTAATACTATATAACGTTACACGTTGTATGGTAATAGTATATGACGTTATACGTTATAACGTAATACTATATAACGTTACACGTTTTATCGTAATAGTATATAACGTTATACGTTATAAAGTAAAACTACATAACGATAAACGTTATTACGTCATACTATATAAAGGTACACGTTGTATGGTAATAGTATATGACGTTATACGTTATAACGTAATACTATATAACGTTACACGTTATATCGTAATAGTATATAACGTTATACGTTATAATGTAAAACTACATAACGATAAACGTTATAACGTCATACTATATAAAGGTACACGTTGGATGGTAATAGTATATGAAGTTATACGTTATAATGTAATACTATATAACGTTACACGTTACATCGTAATAGTATATAACGTTATACGTTATAACGTAATACTACAGAACGTTAAACGTTATAACGTAATACTATATAACGTCATATGTTATAACGTAACACCATATAACGTTATATGTTTTATAGTAATACTACATAACGTAAAACGATATAACGTCATACCATATAAAGTTACACGTTTTATCGTAATAGTATATACCGTTATACGTTATAACGTAAAACTACATAACGATAAAGGTTATAACGTCATACTACATAACGGTACAAGTTGTATGGTAATAGTATATGACGTTATACGTTACAACGTAATACTATATAACGTTACACGTTATATCGTAATAGTATATAACGTTACTCGTTGTATGGTAATAGCATATAACGATATACGTTACAACGTAATACTATTTATCGTTATACGTTATAACGTAATACTATATAACGTTATACGTTATAACGGAATACTACATAACGTTAAACGATATAGCGTCATACTATATAACGTTACACGTTGTATGGTAATAGTATATGACGTTATCGGTTACAACGTAATACTATTTAACGTTATACGTTATAACGTAATACTATATAACGTTAAACGTTATGACGTCATACTATATAACGTTACACGTTGTATGGTAATAGTATATGACGTTATACCTTATAACGTAATACTATATAACGTTGCACATTATATCGTAATACTATATAACGTTACCCGTTGTATGGTAATAGTACATAACGATATACGTTATATCGTAATGCTATATAACGTTACCCGTTGTATGGTAATAGTACATAACGTTAAACGTTATAACGTCATACCATATAACGTTACACGTTATAACGTCATACCAAATAAAGTTACACGTTGTATGGTAATAGTATATGACGTTATACGTTATAACGTAATACTATATAACGTTACACGTTTTATCGTAATAGTATATAACGTTATACGTTATAACGTAAAACTACATAACGATAAACGTTATAACGTCATACTATATAAAGGTACACGTTGGATGGTAATAGTATATGACGTTATACGTTATAACGTAATACTATATAACGTTACACGTTATATCGTAATAGTATATAACGTTACACGTTGTATGGTAATAGCATATAACGATATACGTTACAACGTAATAATATTTATCGTTATACGTTATAACGTAATACTATATAACGTCATACGTTACAACGTAATACTATACAACGTTACACGTTGTATGGTAATAGTATATGACGTTGTACGCTATAACGTAATACTATATAATGATACACGTTATATCGTAGTAGTATATAACGTTTTACGTTATAACGTAATACTACATAACGTTAAACGATATAACGTCATACCATTAACGTTACACGTTGTATGGTTAGAGTATATGACGTTATACGTTACAACGTAATACTATTTAACGTTATACGTTATAACGTAATACTATATAACGTTACCCGTTGTATGGTAATAGTACATAACTATATACGTTACAACGTTATACTATTTAACGTTATACGTTATAACGTAATACTACATAACGTTATATGTTTTAACGTAATACCACATAACGTAATACTATATAACGTTAAACCTTATAACGTTACACGTTGTATGGTAATAGTATATGACGTGATACGTTATTACGGACTACTATATAACGTTACACATTATATCGTAATACTATATAACGTTACCCGTTGTATGGTAATAGTACATAACGATATACGTTATATCGTAATGCTATATAACGTTACCCGTTGTATGGTAATAGTACATAACGTTAAACGTTATAACGTCATACCATATAACGTTACACGTTATAACGTCATACCAAATAAAGTTACACGTTGTATGGTAATAGTATATGACGTTATACGTTATAACGTAATACTATATAACGTTACACGTTTTATCGTAATAGTATATAACGTTATACGTTATAACGTAAAACTACATAACGATAAACGTTATAACGTCATACTATATAAAGGTACACGTTGGATGGTAATAGTATATGACGTTATACGTTATAACGTAATACTATATAACGTTACACGTTATATCGTAATAGTATATAACGTTACACGTTGTATGGTAATAGCATATAACGATATACGTTACAACGTAATAATATTTATCGTTATACGTTATAACGTAATACTATATAACGTCATACGTTACAACGTAATACTATACAACGTTACACGTTGTATGGTAATAGTATATGACGTTGTACGCTATAACGTAATACTATATAATGATACACGTTATATCGTAGTAGTATATAACGTTTTACGTTATAACGTAATACTACATAACGTTAAACGATATGGCGTCATACTATATAACGTTACACGTTGTATTGTAATAGCATATGACGTTGTACGTTACAAAGTAATACTATTTAACGTTATACGTTATAACGTAATACTATATAACGTTAAACGTTATAACGTCTTCTTATATAAAGTTACACGTTGTATGGTAATTGTATATGACGTTACACGTTATATCGTAATACTATATTACGTTACACGTTGCATAGTAGTATTATGTAACGTTATACGTTATAACGTAATACTATATAACGTTATATGTTTTAAGGTAATACTACATAACGTTAAACGTTATAACGTCATACTATATAACGTTACCCGTTGTATGGTAATAGCACATAACTATATACGTTACAACGTTATACTATTTAACGTTATACGTTATAACGTAATACTATATAACGTTATATGTTTTAACGTAATACCACATAACGTCATACGTTACAACGTAATACTATATAACGTTACACGTTGTATGGTAATAGTATATGACGTTATACGTTATAACGTAATACTATATAACGATACACGTTATCTCGTAATAGTATATAACGTTATACGTTATAACGTAATACTACATAACGTTAAACGATATAGCGTCATACTATATAACGTTACACGTTGTATGGTAATAGTATATGACGTTATCCGTTACAACGTAATACTATTTAACGTTATACGTTATAACGTAATACTCTACAACGATAAACGTTATGACGTCATACTATATAACGTTACACGTTGTATGGTAATAGTATATGACGTTATACGTTATAACGTAATAATATATAACGTTGCACATTATATCGTAATACTATATAACGTTACACGTTGTATGGTAATAGTACATATCGATATACGTTATATCGTAATGCTATATAACGTTACCCGTTGTATGGTAATAGTACATAACGTTAAACGTTATAACGTCATACTATATAACGTTACACGTTGTATGGTAATAGTATATGACGTTGTACGTTATAACGTAATACTATATAACGCTATACGTTATAACGTAATACTATATAACGTTATATGTTTCATCGTAATACTACATAACGTTAAAGGTTATAACGTCATACTACATAACGTTAAACGTTATAACGTCATACTATATAACGTTACCCGTTGTATGGTAATAGTACATAACGTTAAACGTTATAACGTAATAGTATATAACGTTACACGTTATATCGTAATAGTATATAACGTTACACGTTATATCGTAATAGTATATAACGTTACACGTTGTATGGTAATAGCATATAACGATATACGTTACAACGTAATACTATTTATCGTTATACGTTATAACGTAATACTATATAACGTTACACGTTATATCGTAATAGTATATAACGTTATATGTTATGACGTAATACTTCATAACGTTAAACGATATAACGTCATACTATATAATGTTACACGTTGTATGGTATTTAGTATATGACGTGATACGTTATTACGTAATACTACAGAACGTTAAACGTTATAACGTAATACTATATAACGTCATATGTTATAACGTAATACCATATAACGTTACACGTTATATCGTAATAGCATATAACGTTATACGTTATAACGTAATACTACATAACGTTATTCGATATAGCGTCATACTATATAACGTTACACGTTATATGGTAATAGCATATGACGTTATACGTTACAACGTAATACTATTTAACGTTATACGTTATAACGTAATACTATATAAAGTTAAACGTTATGACGTCATACTATATAACGTTACACGTTGTATGGTAATAGTATATGACGTTATACGTTATAACGTAATACTATATAACGTTACACGTTTTATCGTAATAGTATATAACGTTATACGTTATAACGTAAAACTACATAACGATAAACGTTATAACGTCATACTATATAAAGGTACACGTTGGATGGTAATAGTATATGACGTTATACGTTATAACGTAATACTATATAACGTTACACGTTATATCGTAATAGTATATAACGTTACACGTTGTATGGTAATAGCATATAACGATATACGTTACAACGTAATAATATTTATCGTTATACGTTATAACGTAATACTATATAACGTCATACGTTACAACGTAATACTATACAACGTTACACGTTGTATGGTAATAGTATATGACGTTGTACGCTATAACGTAATACTATATAATGATACACGTTATATCGTAGTAGTATATAACGTTTTACGTTATAACGTAATACTACATAACGTTAAACGATATGGCGTCATACTATATAACGTTACCCGTTGTATGGTAATAGCACATAACTATATACGTTACAACGTTATACTATTTAACGTTATACGTTATAACGTAATACTATATAACGTTATATGTTTTAACGTAATACCACATAACGTCATACGTTACAACGTAATACTATATAACGTTACACGTTGTAGGGTAATAGTATATGACGTTATACGTTATAACGTAATACTATATAACGATACACGTTATCTCGTAATAGTATATAACGTTATACGTTATAACGTAATACTACATAACGTTAAACGATATAGCGTCATACTATATAACGTTACACGTTGTATGGTAATAGTATATGACGTTATCCGTTACAACGTAATACTATTTAACGTTATACGTTATAACGTAATACTCTACAACGATAAACGTTATGACGTCATACTATATAACGTTACACGTTGTATGGTAATAGTATATGACGTTATACGTTATAACGTAATAATATATAACGTTGCACATTATATCGTAATACTATATAACGTTACACGTTGTATGGTAATAGTACATATCGATATACGTTATATCGTAATGCTATATAACGTTACCCGTTGTATGGTAATAGTACATAACGTTAAACGTTATAACGTCATACTATATAACGTTACACGTTGTATGGTAATAGTATATGACGTTGTACGTTATAACGTAATACTATATAACGCTATACGTTATAACGTAATACTATATAACGTTATATGTTTCATCGTAATACTACATAACGTTAAAGGTTATAACGTCATACTACATAACGTTAAACGTTATAACGTCATACTATATAACGTTACCCGTTGTATGGTAATAGTACATAACGTTAAACGTTATAACGTAATAGTATATAACGTTACACGTTATATCGTAATAGTATATAACGTTACACGTTGTATGGTAATAGCATATAACGATATACGTTACAACGTAATACTATTTATCGTTATACGTTATAACGTAATACTATATAACGTTACACGTTATATCGTAATAGTATATAACGTTATATGTTATGACGTAATACTTCATAACGTTAAACGATATAACGTCATACTATATAATGTTACACGTTGTATGGTATTTAGTATATGACGTGATACGTTATTACGTAATACTATATAACGTTATACGTTATAACGTAACACTACAGATCGTTAAGCGTTATAACGTAATACTATATAACGTTACACGTTGTATGGTAATAGTATAGACGTTATACGTTATAACGTAATACTATATAACGTCATATGTTATAACGTAATGCCATATAACGTTATATGTTTTATCGTAATACTACATAACCTTAAACGTTATAACGTCATACCATTATCGTTACACGCTGTATGGTATTAGTATATGACGTTATACGTTACAACGTAATACAATTTATCGTTATACGTTACAACGTAATACTATTTATCGTTATACGTTATAACGTAATACTATATAACGTTAAACGTTATAACGTCATACTATGTAACGTTACACGTTGCATGGTAATAGTATATAACGTTATACATTACAACGTAATAGTATTTAACGTTATACGTTATAACGTAATACTATATAACGTTACACGTAGTATGGTAATAGTATATGACGTTATACGTTATAACGTAATACTATATAACGTCATAAGTTACAACGTAATACTATATTACGTTACACGTTGTATGGTAATAGTATATGACGTTATACGATATAACGTAATACTATATAACGTTACACGTTTTATCGTAATCGTATATGACGTTATACGTTATAACGAAAAACTACAGAACGAGAAACGTTATAACGTCATACTATATGAAGTTGCACGTTGTATGGTAATAGTATATGACGTTATACGTTATAACGTAATACTATGTAACGTTACACGTTATATCGTAATAGTATATAACGTAACACGTTGTATGGTAATAGTATATAACGATATACGTTACAACGTAATACTATATTACGTTACACGTTGTATGGTAATAGTATATGACGTTATACGATATAACGTAATACTATATAACGTTACACGTTTTACCGTAATCGTATATAACGTTATACGTTATAACGTAATACTACAGAACGTTAAACGTTATAACGTAATACTATATAACGTTACACGTTGTATGGTAATAGTATATGGCGTTATACGTTATAACGTAATACTATATACCGTCATACGTTACAACGTAATACTATATAACGTTACACGTTGTATGGTAATAGTATATAACGTTATACGTTGTATGGTAATAGTATATAACGTTATACGTTACAACGTAATACTATTTAACGTTATACGTTATAACGTAATACTATATAACGTTATATGTTTTAACGTAATACTACATACCGTTAAACGTTATAACGTCATACTATATAACGTTACACGTTGCATGGTAATAGTATATAACGTTATACATTACAACGTAATAGTATTTAACGTTATACGTTATAACGTAATACTATATAACGTTACACGTAGTATGGTAATACTATATGACGTTATACGTTATAACGTAATACTATATAACGTCATACGTTACAACGTAATACTATATTACGTTACACGTTGTATGGTAATAGTATATGACGTTATACGTTATAACGTAATACTATATAACGATACACGTTATATCGTAATAGCATATAACGATATACGTTACAACGTAATACTATTTATCGTTATACGTTATAACGTAATACTATATAACGTTACACGTTATATCGTAATGGTATATAACGTTATACGTTATAACGTAATACTATATAACGTCATACGTTACAACGAAATACTATATAACGTTACACGTTGTATGGTAATAGTATATGACGTTATACGTTATAACGTAATACTATATAACGATACACGTTATATCGTAATAGCATATAACGATATACGTTACAACGTAATACTATTTAACGTTATACGTTATAACGTAATACAATATAACGTTACACGTTATATCGTAATAGCATATAACGATATACGTTACAACGTAATACTATTTAACGTTATACGTTATAACGTAATACTATATAGCGTTACACGTTATATCGTAATAGTATATAACGTTATACGTTATAACGTAATACTACATAACGTTAAACGATATAGCGTCATACTATATAACGTTACACGTTGTATGGTAATAGCATATGACGTTATACGTTACAACGTAATACTACAGAACGTTAAACGTTATAACGTAATACTATATAACGTCATATGTTATAACGTAATACCATATAACGTTACACGTTATATCGTAATAGCATATAACGTTATACGTTATAACGTAATACTACATAACGTTAAACGATATAGCGTCATACTATATAACGTTACACGTTGTATGGTAATAGTATATAACGTTATATGTTTTATCGTAATACTACATAACGTTAAAGGTTATAACGTCATACTATATAACGTTAAACGTTATAACGTCATACTATATAACGTTACCCGTTGTATGGTAATAGTACATAACGTTCAACGTTATAACGTAATACTACATAACGTTAAACGTTATGACGTCATACTATATAACGTTACACGTTGTATGGTAATAGTATATGACGCTATACGTTATAACGTAATACTATATAACGATACACGTTATATCGTAATAGTATATAACGTTATACGTTAGAACGTAATACTACATAACGTTAAACGATATAACGTCATACTATATAACGTTACACGTTGTATGGTAATAGTATATAACGTTATATGTTTTATCGTAATACTACATAACGTTAAAGGTTATAACGTCATACTATATAACGTTAAACGTTATAACGTCATACTATATAACGTTAAACGTTATAACGTCATACTATATAACGTTACCCGTTGTATGGTAATAGTACATAACGTTCAACGTTATAACGTAATACTACATAACGTTAAACGTTATAACGTCATACTATATAACGTTACACGTTATATGGTAATAGCATATGACGTTATACGTTACAACGTAATACTATTTAACGTTATACGTTATAACGTAATACTATATAAAGTTAAACGTTATGACGTCATACTATATAACGTTACACGTTGTATGGTAATAGTATTTGACGTTATACGTTACAACGTAATACTATATAATGTTACATGTTGTATGGTAATAGTATATAACGTTATACGTTATACCGTAATGGTACATAAAGTTTTACGTTATAACGTAATACTATATAACGTCACACGTTGTATGGTAATAGTATATGACGTTAAACGTTATGACGTAATACTATATAACGCTATACGTTATAACGTAATACCATATAACGGTATATGTTATAACGTAATACTACATAACGTTAAACGTTGTATGGTAATAGTATATAATGTTATACGTTGTATGGTAATAGTATATGACGTTAAAGGTTATGACGTAATACTATATAACGCTATACGTTATAACGTAATACCATATAACGGTATATGTTATAACGTAATACTACATAACGTTAAACGTTGTATAGTAATAGTATATAATGTTATACGTTGTATGGTAATAGTATATGACGATAAACGTTATGACGTAATACTATATAACGGTATACGTTATAACGCAATACCATATAACGGTATAAGTTATAACGTAATACTACATAACGTTAAACGTTGTATGGTAATAGTATATAATGTTATACGTTATATCGTAATAGTAAATAACGCTATACGTTATAACGTAGTACTATATAACGTTATACGTTATAACGTAATACTATATAACGCTATACGTTATAACGTAATACTATATAACGCTATACTTTATAACGTAACACTATATAACGTTATATGTTATAACGTAATACTATGTAACGTTACACGTTGTATAGTAATAGCATGTAACGTTACACGTTGTATCTCAATACTATATAACGTTACACGTTATATCGTAATACTATATAACGTTATACATTACAACGTAATACTATTTAACGTTATACGTTATAGCGTAATACTATATAACGTTACATGTAGTACGGTAATAGCATATGACGTTATATGTTATAACGTAATACTATATAACGTCATATGTTATAACGTAATACCATATAACGTTATATGTTTTACCGTAATACTACATAACGTTAAACGATATAACGTCATACCATTAACGTTACACGTTGTATGGTATTTAGTATATGACGTTATACGTTACAACGTAATACTATTTAACGTTATACGTTATAGCCTAATACTACATAACGTTAAACTTTATAACGTTACACGTTGTATGGTAATAGTACACAACGATATACGTTATAACTTAATACTATATAACGATACACGTTATATCGTAATAGTGTATAACGTTATACGTCATAACGTAATACTATATAACGTTACACGTTATATCGTAATACTATATAACGTTATATGTTTTATCGTAATACTACATAACGTTAACGTTATGACGTCATACTATATAACGTTACACGTTGTGTGGTAATAGTATATGACGTTTTACGTTATAACGTAATACTATGTAACGTTACACGTTATATCGTAATAGTATATAACGTTACACTTTGTAGGGTAATAGTATATAACGATATACGTTACAACGTAATAATGTTTATCGTTATGCGTTATAACGTAATACTATATAACGTTACACGTTATATCGTAATAGTATATAACGTTATACGTTATAACGTAATACTACAGAACGTTAAACGTTATAACGTAATACTATATAACGTTACACGTTGTATGGTAATAGTATATGACGTTATACGTTATAACGTAATACTATATACCGTCATACGTTACAACGTAATACTATATAACGTTACACGTTGTGTGGTAATAGTATATAACGTTATACGTTGTATGGTAATAGTATATAACGTTATACGTTACAACGTAATACTATTTAACGTTATACGTTATAACGTAATACTATATAACGTTAAATGTTCTAACGTAATACTACATAACGGTACACGTTGTATGGTAATAGTATATGACGTTATACGTTATAACGTAATACTATATAACGTCATATGTTATAACGTAATAACATATAACGTTATATGTTTTATCGTAATACTACATAACCTTAAACGTTATAACGTCATACCATTAACGTTACACGCTGTATGGTATTAGTATATGACGTTATACGTTACAACGTAATACTATTTATCGTTATACGTTACAACGTAATACTATTTACCGTTATACGTTATAACGTAATACTATATAACGTTAAACGTTATAACGTCATACTATATAACGTTACACGTTGTATGGTAATAGTATATGACGTTATACGTTATAACGTAATACTATATACCGTCATACGTTACAACGTAATACTATATAACGTTACACGTTGTGTGGCAATAGTATATAACGTTATACGTTATATCGTAATAATATATAACGTTATACGTTATAACGTAACACTACAGAACGTTAATCGTTATAACGTAATACTATATAACGTTACACGCTGTATGATAATAGTATAAGACGTTATACGTTATTACGTAATACTATATAACGTTACACGTTGTATGGTAATAGTATATGACGTTATACGTTATAACGTAATACTATATAACGTCATATGTTATAACGTAATACCATATAACGTTATATGTTTTACCGTAATACTACATAACGTTAAACGATATAACATCATACCATTAACGTTACACGTTGTATGGTTATAATATATGACGTTATACGTTACAACGTAATACTATTTATCGTTATACGTTGCAACGTAATACTATTTATCGTTATACGTAACAACGTAATACTATTTATCGTGATACGTTATAACGTAATACTATATAACGTTAAACGTTATAACGTCATACTATATAACGTTACACGTTGTATGGTAATAGTATATGACGTTATACGTTATTACGTAATACTATATAACGTTACACGTTATATCGCAATGGTATATAACGTTATACGTTATATTGTAATACTACAGAACGCTAAACGTTATAACGTAATACTATATAACGTCATATGATATAACGTAATACCTTATAACGTTATATGTTTTACCGTAATACTACATAACGTTAAACGTTATAACGTCATACTATGTAACGTTACACGTTGTATGGTAATAGTATATGACGTTATACGTTATAACGTAATACTATTTATCGTTATACGTTATAACGTAATACTATATAACGTTACACGTTATATCGCAATACTATATAACGTTATACGTTATAACCTAATACTACAGAACCTTAAACGTTATAACGTAATACTATATAACGTTACACGTTGTATGGTAATAGTATATGACGTTATACGTTATAACGTAATACTATATAACGTCATACGTTACATCGTAATACTATATAACGTTACACGTTGTATGGTAATAGCATATAACGTTATACGTTGTATGGTAATAGTATATAACGTTATACGTTACAACGTAATACTATATAACGTTACACGTTACATCGTAATAGTATATAACGTTATACGTTATAACGTAATACTACAGAACGTTAAACGTTATAACGTAATACTATATAACGTCATATGTTATAACGTAATACCATACAACGTTATATGTTTTATCGTAATACTACATAACGTTAAACGATATAACGTCATACTATATATCGTTACACGTTGTATGGTAATAGTATATGACGTTATACGTTATAACGTAATACTATATAACGTTACACGTTGTATGGTAATAGTATATGACGTTATACGTTATAACGTAATACTATATACCGTCAAACGTTACAACGTAATACTATATAACGTTACACGTTGAATGGTAATAGTATATAACGTTACACGTTGTATGTTATTAGTATATGACGTTATAGGTTACAACGTAATACTATTTATCGTTATACGTTACAACGTAATACTATTTATCGTTATACGTTATAACGTAATACTATATAAAGTTAAACGTTATAACGTCATACTATATAACGTTACACGTTGTATGGTAATAGTATATGACGTGATACGTTATTACGTAATACTATATAACGTTATACGTTATAACGTAACACTACAGAACGTTAAACGTTATAACGTAATACTATATAACGTTACACGTCCTATGGTAATAGTATATGACGTTATACGTTATTACGTAATACTATATAACGTTACACGTTGTATGGTAATAGTATATAACGTTATACGTTATATCGTAATAGCATATATCGTTATACGTTATAACGTAATACTATATAACGTCATACGTTACAAAGTAATACTATATAACGTTACACGTTGTATGGTAATAGTATATGACGTTATACGTTATAACGTAATACTATATAACGTTACATGTTTTATCGTAATAGTATATAACGTTATACGTTATAACGTAAAACTATATAACGATAAACGTTATAACGTCATACTATATAACGTTACACGTTGCATGGTAATAGTATATGACGTTATAAATTATAACGTAATACTATATAACGTCACACGTTGTATGGTAATAGTATATGACGTTATACGTTACAACGTAATACTATTTATCGTTATACCTTACAACGTAATACTATTTATCGTTATACGTTATAACGTAATACTATATAACGTTAAACGTTATAACGTCATACTATATATCGTTACACGTTTCATGGTATTTGTATATGACCTTATACGTTATAACGTAATACTATATAACGTTACACATTATATCGTAAATCTATATGACGTTACCCGTTGTATGGTAATAGTACATAACGATATACGTTATAACGTAATACTATATAACGATACACGTTATATCGTAATAGCATATAACGTTATACGTTATAACGTAATACTATATAACGTCATACGTTACAACGTAATACTATATAACGTTACACGTTGTATGGTAATAGTATATGACGTTATACGTTATAACGTAATACTATATAACGTCATACGTTACATCGTAATACTATATAACGTTACACGTTGCATGGTAATAGTATATAACGTTATACATTGTATGGTAATAGTATATAACGTTATACGTTACAGCGTAATACTATTTGACGTTATACGTTACAACGTAATACTATTTATCGTTATACCTTACAACGTAATACTATTTATCGTTATACGTTATAACGTAATACTACATAATGTTAAACTATATAACGTCATACTATATAACGTTACACGTTGTATGGTATTTAGTAAATGACGTTATACGTTATAACGTAATACTATATAACGTTACACGTTGTATGGTAATAGTATATGACGTTATACGTTATAACGTAATACTATATAACGCTATCCGTTATAACGTAATACTATATAACGTTATATGTTTTATCGTAATACTACATATCGTTAAAGGTTATAACGTCATACTACATAACGTTAAACGTTATAACGTCATACTATATAACGTTACCCGTTGTATGGTAATAGTACATAACGTTAAACGTTATAACGTAATACTACATAACATTAAACGTTATAACGTCATACTATGTAACGTTACACGTTGTATGGTAATAGTATATAACGTTATACATTACAACGTAATACTATTTAACGTTATACGTTATAACGTAATACTATATAACGTTACACGTATTATGGTAATAGTATATGACGTGATACGTTATAACGTAATACTATATAACGTCATACGTTACAACGTAATACTATATAACGTTACACGTTGTATGGTAATAGTATATGACGTTATGCGTTATAACGTAATACTATATAACGTTACACGTTTTATCGTAATAGTATATAACGTTATACGTTATAACGTAAAACTACATAACGAGAAACGTTATAACGTCATACTATATGAAGTTGCACGTTGTATGGTAATAGTATATGACGTTATACGTTATTACGTAATACTATATAACGTTACACGTTATATCGCAATAGTATATAACGTTATACGTTATAACGTAATACTACAGAACGTTAAACGTTATAACGTAATACTATATAACGTTACACGTTGTATGGTAATAGTATATGACGTTAAACGTTATAACGTAATACTATATAACGTCATATGTTATAACGTAATACCATATAACGTTATATGTTTTATCGTAATACTACATAACGTTAAACGATATAACGTCATACTATATATCGTTACACGTTGTATGGTAATAGTATATGACGTTATCCGTTATAACGTAATACTATATAACGTTACACGTTGTATGGTAATAGTATATGACGTTATACGTTATAACGTAATACTATATAACGTCATATGTTATAACGTAATACCATATAACGTTATATGTTTTATCGTAATACTACATAACGTTAAACGATATAACGTCATACTATATATCGTTACACGTTGTATGGTAATAGTATATGACGTTATCCGTTATAACGTAATACTATATAACGTTACACGTTGTATGGTAATAGTATATAACGTTTTACGTTGTATGGTAATAGTATATAACGTTATACGTTACAACGTAATACTATTTGACGTTATACGTTATAACGTAATACTATATAACGTTATATGTTTTAACGTAATACTACATAACGTTAAACGATATAACGTCATACTATATATCGTTACACGTTGTATGGTAATAGTATATGACGTTATACGTTATAACGTAATACTTTATAACGATACACGTTATATCGTAATAGTATATAACGTTATACGTTATAACGTAATACTACAGAACGTTAAACGTTATAACGTAATACTATATAACGTTACACGTTGTATGGTAATAGTATATGACGTTATACGTTATAACGTAATACTATATACCGTCATACGTTACAACGTAATACTGTATAACGTTACACGTTGTATGGTAATAGTATATAACGTTATACGTTACAACGTAATACTATTTAACGTTATACGTTATAACGTAATACTATATAACGTTATATGTTTTAACGTAATACTACATAACGTTAAACGATATAACGTCATACTATATATCGTTACACGTTGTATGGTAATAGTATATGACGTTATACGTTATAACGTAATAATTTATAACGATACTCGTTATATCGTAATAGTATATAACGTTATACGTTATAACGTAATACTACAGAACGTTACACGTTGTATGGTAATAGTATATGACGTTATACGTTATAACGTAATACTATATAACGTCATATGTTATAACGCAATACCATATAACGTTATATGTCTTATCGTAATGCTACATAACCTTAAACGTTATGACGTCATACCATTAACGTTACACGCTGTATCGTATTAGTATATGACGTTATACGTTACAACGTAATACTAATTATCGTTATACGTTACAACGTAATACTATTTATCGTTATACGTTATACCGTAATACTATATAACGTCATACGTTACAACGTAATACTATATAACGTTACACGTTGTATGGTAATAGTATATAACGTTGTACGTTATATCGTAATAGTATATAACGTTTTACGTTCTAACGTAACACTACAGAACGTTAAACGTTATAACGTAATACTATATAACGTTACACGTCGTATGGTAATAGTATAAGACGTTATACTTTATAACGTAATACAATAAAACGTTACACATTGTATGGTAATAGTATATGACGTTATACGTTATTACGTAATACTATATAACGTTACACGTTATATCGCAATAGTATATAACGTTATACGTTACAACGTAATACTACAGAACGTTAAACGTTATAACGTAATACTATATAACGTTACACGTTGTATGGTAATAGTATATGACGTTATACGTTATAACGTAATACTATATAACTTTATATGTTTTATCGTAATACTACATATCGTTAAAGGTTATAACGTCATACTACATAACGTTAAACGTTATAACGTCATACTATATAACGTTACCCGTTGTATGGTAATAGTACATAACGTTAAACGTTATAACGTAATACTACATAACGTTAAACGTTATAACGTCATACTATGTAACGTTACACGTTGTATGGTAATAGTATATAACGATATACGTTACAACGTAATACTATTTATCGTTATACGTTATAACGTAATACTATATAACGTTACACGTTGTATGGTAATAGTATATGACGTTATACGTTATAACGTAATACTATATAACGTCATACGTTACAACGTAATACTATATAACGTTACACGTTGTATGGTAATAGTATATAACGGTATACGTTACAACGTAATACTATTTATCGTTATACGTTATAACGTAATACTATATAACGTTACACGTTGTATGGTAATAGTATATGACTTTATACGTTATAACGTAATACTATATAACGTCATACGTTACATCGTAATACTATATAACGTTACACGTTGTATGGTAATAGTATATGACGTTATACGTTATTACGTAATACTATATAACGTTACACGTTATATCGCAATAGTATATAACGTTATACGTTATAACGTAATACTACAGAACGTTAAACGTTATAACGTAATACTATATAACGTTACACGTTGTATGGTAATAGTATATGACGTTAAACGTTATAACGTAATACTATATATCGTCATATGTTATAACGTAATACCATATAACGTTATATGTTTTATCGTAATACTACATAGCGTTAAACGATATAACGTCATACTATATATCGTTACACGTTGTATGGTAATAGTATATGACGTTATCCGTTATAACGTAATACTATATAACGTTACACGTTGTATGGTAATAGTATATAACGTTTTACGTTGTATGGTAATAGTATATAACGTTATACGTTACAACGTAATACTATTTGACGTTATACGTTATAACGTAATACTATATAACGTTATATGTTTTAACGTAATACTACATAACGTTAAACGTTATAACGTCATACTATATAACGTATACTATATAACGTATAACGTTCACGTTGTATGGTAATAGTATATGACGTTATACGTTATAACGTAATACTTTATAACGATACACGTTATATCGTAATAGTATATAACGTTATACGTTATAACGTAATACTACAGAACGTTAAACGTTATAACGTAATACTATATAACGTTACACGTTGTATGGTAATAGTATATGACGTTATACGTTATAACGTAATACTATATAACGTCATATGTTATAACGTAATACCATATAACGTTATATGTTTTATCGTAATACTACATATCGTTAAACGATATAACGTCATACTATATATCCTTACACGTTGTATGGTAATAGTATATGACGTTATCCGTTATAACGTAATACTATATAACGTTACACGTTGTATGGTAATAGTATATAACGTTATACATTACAACGTAATACTATTTAACGTTATACGTTATAACGTAATACTATATAAGGTTACACGTAGTATGGTAATAGTATATGACGTCATACGTTATAACGTAATACTATATAACGTCATACGTTACATCGTAATACTATATAACGTTACACGTTGTATGGTAATAGTATATAACGTTTTACCTTGTATGGTAATAGTATATAACGTTATACGTTACAACGTAATACTATTTGACGTTATACGTTATAACGTAATACTATATAACGTTATATGTTTTAACGTAATACTACATAACGTTAAACGTTATAACGTCATACTATATAACGTATACTATATAACGTATAACGTTCACGTTGTATGGTAATAGTATATGACGTTATACGTTATAACGTAATACTATATAACGATACACGTTATATCGTAATAGTATATAACGTTATACGTTATAACGTAATACCACATAACGTAAAACGTTATAACGTAATACTATATAACGTTACACGTTGTATGGTAATAGTATATGACGTTATACGTTATAACGTAATACTATATACCGTCATACGTTACAACGTAATACTATATAACGTTACACGTTGTATGGTAATAGTATATAACGTTATACGTTGTATGGTAATAGTATATAACGTTATACGTTACAACGTAATACTATTTAACGTTATACGTTATAACGTAATACTATATAACGTTATATGTTTTAACGTAATACTACATAACGTTAAACGTTATAACGTCATACTATATAACGTTACACGTTGTATGGCAATAGTATATGACGTTATACGTTATAACGTAATACTATATAACGATACACGTTATATCGTATTAGTATATAACGTTATATGTTATGACGTAATACTTCATAACGTTAAACGATATAACGTCATACTATATAACGTTACACGTTGTATGGTATTTAGTATATGACGTGATACGTTATTACGTAATACTATATAACGTTATATGTTTTAACGTAATACTACATAACGTTAAACGTTATAACGTCATACTATATAACGTTACACGTTGTATGGCAATAGTATATGACGTTATACGTTATAACGTAATACTATATAACGATACACGTTATATCGTAATAGTATATAACGTTATATGTTATGACGTAATACTTCATAACGTCATACGTTACAACGTAATACTATATAACGTTACACGTTGTATGGTAATAGTATATAACGATATACGTTACAACGTAATACTATTTATCGTTATACGTTATAACGTAATACTATATAACGTTACACGTTGTATGGTAATAGTATATGACGTTATACGTTATAACGTAATACTATATAACGTCATACGTTACATCGTAATACTATATAACGTTACACGTTGTATGGTAATAGTATATAACGTTTTACGTTGTATGGTAATAGTATATAACGTTATACGTTACAACGTAATACTATTTGACGTTATACGTTATAACGTAATACTATATAACGTTATATGTTTTAACGTAATACTACATAACGTTAAACGTTATAACGTCATACTATATAACGTATAACGTTCACGTTGTATGGTAATAGTATATGACGTTATACGTTATAACGTAATACTATATAACGATACACGTTATATCGTAATAGTATATAACTTTATACGTTATAACGTAATACTACAGAACGTTAAACGTTATAACGTAATACTATATAACGTTACACGTTGTATGGTAATAGTATATGACGTTATACGTTATAACGTAATACTATATACCGTCATACGTTACAACGTAATACTATATAACGTTACACGTTGTATGGTAATAGTATATAACGTTATACGTCGTTTGGTAATAGTATATAACGTTATACGTTACAACGTAATACTATTTAACGTTATACGTTATAACGTAACACTATATAACGTTATATGTTTTAACGTAATACTACATAACGTTAAACGTTATAACGTCATACTATATAACGTTACACGTTGTATGGCAATAGTATATGACGTTATACGTTATAACGTAATACTATATAACGTTACACGTTGTATAGTAATTGTATATGACGTTACACGTTATATCGTAATACTATATAACGTTACACGTTGCATAGTAGTATAATGTAACGTTATACGTTATAACGTAATACTATACAACGTTATATGTTTTAAGGTAATACTACATAACGTTAAACGTTATAACGTCATACTATGTAACGTTACACGTTGTATGGTAATAGTATATGACGTTATACGTTATAGCGTAATACTATATAACGTTACACGTTATATCGTAATAGTATATAACGTTACACGTTGTATGGTAATAGTATATAACGTTATACATTACAACGTAATACTATTTAACGTTATACGTTATAACGTAATACTATATAACGTTACACGTAGTATGGTAATAGTATATGACGTCATACGTTATAACGTAATACTATATAACGTCATACGTTACAACGTAATACTATATAACGTTACACGTTGTATGGTAATAGTATATGACGTTATACGTTGTATGGTAATAGTATATAACGTTATACGTTACAACGTAATACTATTTAACGTTATACGTTATAACGTAATACTATATAACGTTATATGTTTTAACGTAATACTACATAACGTTAAACGTTATAACGTCATACTATATAACGTTACACGTTGTATGGCAATAGTATATGACGTTATACGTTATAACGTAATACTATATAACGATACACGTTATATCGTAATAGTATATAACGTTATATGTTATGACGTAATACTTCATAACGTTAAACGATATAACGTCATACTATATAACGTTACACGTTGTATGGTATTTAGTATATGACGTGATACGTTATTACGTAATACTATATAACGTTATACGTTATAACGTAACACTACAGATCGTTAAACGTTATAACGTAATACTATATAACGTTACACGTTGTATGGTAATAGTATATGACGTTATACGTTATAACGAAATACTATATAACGTCATATGTTATAACGTAATACCATATAACGTTATATGTTTTATCGTAATACTACATAACGTTAAACGTTACAACGTAAAACTATATGACGTTGCCCGTTGTATGGTAATAGTACATAACGATATACGTTATAACGTAATACTATATAACGATACACGTTATATCGTAATAGTATATAACGTTATACGTTATAACGTAATACTACATAACGTTAAACTATATAACGTCATACTATGTAACGTTACACGTTGTATGGTAATAGTATATAACGTTATACATTACAACGTAATACTATTTAACGTTATACGTTATAACGTAATACTATATAACGTTACACGTAGTATGGTAATAGTATATGACGTGATACGTTATAACGTAATACTATATAACGTCATACGTTACAACGTAATACTATATAACGTTACACGTTGTATGGTAATAGTATATGACGTCATACGTTATAACGTAATACTATATAACGTCATACGTTACAACGTAATACTATATAACGTTACACGTTGTATGGTAATAGTATATAACGTTATACGTTGTATGGTAATAGTATATAACGTTATACGTTACAACGTAATACTATTTAACGTTATACGTTATAACGTAATACTATATAACGTTATATGTTTTAACGTAATACTACATAACGTTAAACGTTATAACGTCATACTATATAACGTTACACGTTGTATGGCAATAGTATATGACGTTACACGTTATAACGTAATACTATATAACGATACACGTTATATCGTAATAGTATATAACCTTATATGTTATGACGTAATACTTCATAACGTTAAACGATATAACGTCATACTATATAACGTTACACGTTGTATGGTAATAGTATATGACGTTATACGTTATAACGTAATACTATATAACGTTACACGTTATATCGTAATAGTATATAACGATACACGTTGTATGGTAATAGTATATGACGTTATACGTTATAACGTAATACTACATAACGTTACACGTTATATCGTAATAGTATATAACGTTACACGTTGTATGGTAATAGTATATAACGTTATACATTACAACGTAATACTATTTAACGTTATACGTTATAACGTAATACTATATAACGTTACACGTAGTATGGTAATAGTATATGACGTTATACGTTATAACGTAATACTATATCGTTACACGTTATATCGTAATACTATATAACGTTATACGTTACAACGTAATACTATTTGACGTTATACGTTATAACGTAATACTATATAACGTTACACGTTATATCGTAATAGTATATAACGTTATACGTTATAACGTAATACTATTTAACATTATACGTTATAACGTAATACTATATAACGTTATATGTTTTATCGTAATACTACATAACGGTAAACTATATAACGTCATACCATTAACGTTACACGTTGTATGGTAACAGTATATAACGTTATACGTTACAACGTAATACTATTTAACGTTATACGTTATAACGTAATACTATATAACGCTACACGTAGGATGGTAATAGTATATAACGTTATACGCTACAACGTAATACTATTTAACGTTATACCTTATAACGTAATGCTATATAACGTTATACGTTATAAAGTAATACTATATAACGCCATTCGTTACAACGTAATACTATATAACGTTACACGTTGTATGGTAATAGTGTATAACGTTATACGTTACAACGTAATACTATTTAACATTATACGTTATAACGTAATACTATATAACGTTATATGTTTTATCGTAATACTACATAACGGTAAACGATATAACGTCATACCATTAACGTTACACGTTGTATGGTAATTGTATATGACGTTATACGTTATAACGTAATACTATATAACGTCATATGTTATAACGTAATACCATATAACGTTATATGTTTTATCGTAATACTACATAACCTTAAACGTTATAACGTCATACCATTAACGTTAAACGTTGTATGGTAATGGTATATGACGTTATACGTTACAACGTAATACTATTTAACGTTATACGTTATAGCGTAATACTATAAAATGTTAAACGTTATAACGTCATACTATATAACGTTACACGTTGTATGGTAATAGTATATAACGTTATATGTTATATCGTAATAGTATATAACGTTATACGTTATAACGTAACACTACAGAACGTTAAACGTTAGAACGTAATACTATATAACGTTACACGCTGTATGGTAATATTTTAAGACGTTATACGTTATAACGTAATACTATATAACGTCATGCGTTATAACGTAATACTATATAACGTTACACGTTGTATGGTAATTGTATATGACGTTACACGTTATATCGTAATACTATATAACGTTATATGTTTTAAGGTAATACTACATAACGTTAAACGTTATAACGTCATACTATGTAACGTTACACGTAGTATGGTAATAGTATATGACGTTATACGTTATAACGTAATACTATATAACGTCATACGTTACAACGTAATACTATATAACGTTACACGTTGTATGGAAATAGTATATGACGTTATACGTGATAACGTAATACTATATAACGTCATACGTTACATCGTAATACTATATAACGTTACACGTTGCATGGTAATAGCATATAACGTTATACGTTGTATGGTAATAGTATATAACGTTATACGTTTCAACGTAATACTATTTGACGTTATACGTTATAACGTAATACTATATAACGTTACACGTTATATCGTAATAGTATATAACGTTATACGTTATAACGTAATACTACATAACGTTAAAAGTTACAACGTAATACTATATAACGTTACACGTGGTATGGTAATAGTATATGACGTTATACGTTATAACGTAATACTATATAACGTTACACGTTATATCGTAATAGTATATAACGTTACACGTTCTATGGTAGTAATATATAACGTTATACGTTACAACGTAATACTATTTAACGTTATACGTTATAACGTAGTACTATATAACGTTACACGTAGAATGGTAACAGTATATAACGTTATACGTTACAACGTAATACTATTTAACGTTATACGTTATAACGTAATACTATATAACGCTACACGTAGGATGGTAATAATATATAACGTTATACGCTACAACGTAATACTATTTAACGTTATACGTTATAACGTAATGCTATATAACGTTATACGTTATAAAGTAATACTATATAACGTTACACGTTTCATGGTATTTGTATATGACCTTATACGTTATAACGTAATACTATATAACGTCATACGTCACAACGTAATACTATATACCGTTACACATTATATCGTAAAACTATATGACGTTACCCGTTGTATGGTAATAGTACATAACGATATACGTTATAACGTAATACTATATAACGATACACGTTATATCGTAATAGTATATAACGTTATACATTATAACGTAATACTACATAACGTTAAACTGTATAACGTCATACTATATAACGTTACACGTTGTATGGTATTTAGTAAATGACGTTATACGTTATAACGTAATACTATATAACGTTACACGTTGTATGGTAATTGTATATGACGTTACACGTTATATCGTAATACAATATAACGTTACACGTTGCATAGTAGTATAATGTAACATTATACGTTATAACGTAATACTATATAACGTCATACGTTACATCGTAATACTATATAACGTTACACGTTGTGTGGTAATAGTATATAACGTTATACGTTACAACGTAATACTATTTGACGTTATACGTTATAACGTAATACTATATAACGTTAAACGTTACAACGTAATACTATATAACGTTACACGTTGTATGGTAATAGTATATAACTATATACGTTACAACGTAATACTATTTATCGTTATACGTTATAACGTAATACTATATAACGTTACACGTTATATCGTAATAGTATATAACGTTACACGTTGTATGGTAATAGTATATAACTATATACGTTACAACGTAATACTATTTATCGTTATACGTTATAACGTAATACTATATAACGTTACACGTTATATCGTAAGAGTATATAACGTTATACGTTATAACGTAATATTACAGAACGTTAAACGATATAACGTCATACTATATAACGTTACACGTTGTATGGCAATAGTATATGACGTTATACGTTATAACGTAATACTATATAACGATACACGTTATATCGTAATAGTATATAACGTTATATGTTATGACGTAATACTTCATAACGTTAAACGATATAACGTCATACTATATAACGTTACACGTTGTATGGTAATAGTATGTAACGTTATACGTTATAACGTAATACTATTTAACATTATACGTTATAACGTAATACTATATAACGTCATATGTTTTATCGTAATACTATTTAACGTTATACGTTATAACGTAATACTATATAACGTTACACATTGTATGGTAATAGTATATGACGTTATACGTTATAACGTAATACTATTTAACATTATACGTTATAACGTAATACTATATAACGTTATATGTTTTATCGTAATACTACATAACGGTAAACGATATAACGTCATACCATTAACGTTACACGTTGCATGGTAATTCTATATGATGTTATACGTTATAACGTAATACTATATAACGTCATATGTTATAACGTAATACCATATAACGTTATATGTTTTATCGTAATACTACATAACGTTAAACGTTATAACGTCATACCGTTAACGTTACACGTTGTATGGTAATAGTATATGACGTTATACGTTACAACGTAATACTATTTAACGTTATACGTTATAACGTAATACTATATAACATTACACGTTATATCGTAATAGTATATAACGTTACACCTTGTATGGTAATAGTATATAACGATATACGTTACAACGTAATACTATTTATCGTTATACGTTATAACGTAATACTATATAACGTTACACGTTATATCGTAATAGTATATAACGTTATACGTTATAACGTAATACTACATAACGTTATACGTTATAACGTAATACTACATAACGTTAAACGTTACAACGTAATACTATATAACGTTACACGTTGTATGGTAATAGTATATGACGTTATACCTTATAACGTAATACTATATAACGTTACACGTTATATCGTAATAGTATATAACGTTACACGTTCTATGGTAATAATATATAACGTTATACGTTACAACGTAATACTATTTAACGTTATACGTTATAACGTAGTACTATATAACGTTACACGTAGTATGGTAACAGTATATAACGTTATACGTTACAACGTAATACTATATAACGTTACGCGTTGTATGGTAATAGTATATGACGTTATACGTTATAACGTAATACTATATAACGTTACACGTTATATCGTAATACTATATAACGTTACACGTTGTATGGTAATAGTATATAACTATATACGTTACAACGTAATACTATTTATCGTTATACGTTATAACGTAATACTATATAACGTTACACGTCTATATCGTAAGACTATTTAACGTTATACGTTATAACGTAATACTACAGAACGTTAAACGATATAACGTCATACTATATAACGTTACACGTTGTATGGCAATAGTATATGACGTTATACGTTATAACGTAATACTATATAACGATACACGTTATATCGTAATAGTATATAACGTTATATGTTATGACGTAATACTTCATAACGTTAAACGATATAACGTCATACTATATAACGTTACACGTTGTATGGTAATAGTATGTAACGTTATACGTTATAACGTAATACTATTTAACATTATACGTTATAACGTAATACTATATAACGTCATATGTTTTATCGTAATACTATTTAACGTTATACGTTATAACGTAATACTATATAACGTTACACGTTGTATGGTAATAGTATATGACGTTATACGTTATAACGTAATACTATTTAACATTATACGTTATAACGTAATACTATATAACGTTATATGTTTTATCGTAATACTACATAACGGTAAACGATATCACGTCATACCATTAACGTTACACGTTGCATGGTAATTGTATATGATGTTATACGTTATTACGTAATACCATATAACGTTATACGTTATAACGTAACACTACAGAACGTTAAACGTTATAACGTAATACTATATAACGTTACACGTTCTATGGTAATAGTATATGACGTTATACGTTATTACGTAATACTATATAACGTTACACGTTGTATGGTAATAGTATATGACGTTTTACGTTGTATGTTAATAGTGTATAACGTTAAACGTTATAACGTAATACTACATAACGTTAAACGTTATAACATCATACTATGTAACGTTACACGTTGTATGGTAATAGTATATGACGTTATACGTTACAACGTAATACTATATAACGTTACACGTTACATCGTAATATTATATAACGTTATATGTTTTATCGTAATACTACATAACGTTAAACGATATAACGTCACACTATATAACGTTTCACGTTCTATGGTAATAGTATATGACGTTATACGTTATTACGTAATACTATATAACGTTACACTTTGTATGGTAATAGTATATAACGTTATACGTTATATCGTAATAGTATATAACGTTATACGTTATAACGTAATACTATATAACGTCATTCGTTACAACGTAATACTATATAACGTTACACGTTGTATGGTAATAGTGTATAACGTTATACGTTACAACGTAATACTATTTAACATTATACGTTATAACGTAATACTATATAACGTTATATGTTTCATCGTAATACTTCATAACGGTAAACGATATAACGTCATACCATTAACGTTACACGTTGTATGGTAATTGTATATGACGTTATACGTTATAACGTAATACTATATAACGTCATATGTTATAACGTAATACCATATAACGTTATATGTTTTATCGTAATACTACATAACGGTAAACGATATAACGTCATACCATTAACGTTAAACGTTGTATGGTAATAGTATATAACGTTATACGTTACAACGTAATACTATTTAACGTTATACGTTATAGCGTAATACTATAAAATGTTAAACGTTATAACGTCATACTATATAACGTTACACGTTGTATGGTAATAGTATATAACGTTATACGTTATATCGTAATAGTATATAACGTTATACGTTATAACGTAACACTACAGAACGTTAAACGTTAGAACGTAATACTATATAACGTTACACGCTGTATGGTAATATTTTAAGACGTTATACGTTATAACGTAATACTATATAACGTCATGCGTTACAACGAAATACTATATAACATTACACGTTGTATGGTAATAGTATATAACGTTATACGTTATAACGTAATACTATATAACGTGATACGTTACATCGTAATACTATATAACGTTACACGTTGCATGGTAATAGTATATAACGTTATACGTTGTATGGTAATAGTATATAACGTTATACGTTACAACGTAATACTATTTGACGTTATACGTTATAACGTAATACTATATAACGTTACACGTTATATCGTAATAGTATATAACGTTACACGTTGTATGGTAATAGTGTATAACGTTATACGTTACAACGTAATACTATATATCGTTATACGTTTTAACGTAATACTATATAACGTTACACGTTATATGGTAATAGTATATAACGTTATATGTTTTATCGTAATACTATTTAACGTTATACGTTATAACGTAATACTATATAACGTTACACGTTGTATGGTAATAGTATATGACGTTATACGTTATAACGTAATACTATTTAACATTATACGTTATAACGTAATACTATATCACGTTATATGTTTTATCGTAATACTACATAACGGTAAACGATATAACGTCATACCATTAACGTTACACGTTGTATGGTAATAGTATATGACGTTATACGTTACAACGTAATACTATTTAACGTTATACGTTATAACGTAATACTATATAACATTACACGTTATATCGTAATAGTATATAACGTTACACGTTGTATGGTAATAGTATATAACGATATACGTTACAACGTAATACTATTTATCGTTATACGTTATAACGTAATACTATATAACGTTACACGTTATATCGTAATAGTATATAACGTTATACGTTATAACGTAATACTACATAACGTTAAACGTTACAACGTAATACTATATAACGTTACACGTTGTATGGTAATAGTATATGACGTTATACGTTATAACGTAATACTATATAACGTTACACGTTATATCGTAATAGTATATAACGTTACACTTTCTATGGTAATAATATATAACGGTATACGTTACAACGTAATACTATTTAACGTTATACGTTATAACGTAGTACTATATAACGTTACACGTAGGATGGTAATAGTATATAACGTTATACGCTACAACGTAATACTATTTAACGTTATACGTTATAACGTAATACTATATAACGTTATACGTTATAAAGTAATACTATATAACGTCATACGTTACAACGTAATACTATATAACGTTACACGTTGTATGGTAATAGTGTATAACGTTATACGTTACAACGTAATACTATTTAACATTATACGTTATAACGTAATACTATATAACGTTATATGTTTTATCGTAATACTACATAACGTTAAACGTTATAACGTCATACCATTAACGTTACACGTTGTATGGTAATAGTATATGACGTTATACGTTACAACGTAATACTATTTAACGTTATACGTTATAACGTAATACTATATAACGTTACACGTAGGATGGTAATAGTATATAACGTTATACGCTACAACGTAATACTATTTAACGTTATACGTTATAACGTAATACTATATAACGTTACACGTTTCATGGTATTTGTATATGACCTTATACGTTATAACGTAATACTATATAACGTCATACGTCACAACGTAATACTATATAACGTTACACATTATATCGTAAAACTATATGACGTTACCCGTTGTATGGTAATAGTACATAACGATATACGTTATAACGAAATACTATATAACGATACACGTTATATCGTAATAGTATATAACGTTATACATTATAACGTAATACTACATAACGTTAAACTTTATAACGTCATACTATATAACGTTACACGTTGTATGGTATTTAGTAAATGACGTTATACGTTATAACGTAATACTATATAACGTTACACGTTGTATGGTAATTGTATATAACGTTATACGTTACAACGTAATACTATTTGACGTTATACGTTATAACGTAATACTATATAACGTTGCACGTTATATCGTAATAGTATATAACGTTATACGTTATAACGTTATACTACATAACGTTAAACGTTACAACGTAATACTATATAACGTTACACGTTGTATGGTAATAGTATATAACTATATACGTTACAACGTAATACTATTTATCGTTATACGTTATAACGTAATACTATTTAACGTTATACGTTATAACGTAGTACTATATAACGTTACACGTAGTATGGTAACAGTATATAACGTTATACGTTACAACGTAATACTATATAACATTACGCGTTGTATGGTAATAGTATATGACGTTATACGTTATAACGTAATACTATATAACGTTACACGTTATATCGTAATACTATATAACGTTACACGTTGTATGGTAATAGTATATAACTATATACGTTACAACGTAATACTATTTATCGTTATACGTTATAACGTAATACTATATAACGTTACACGTCTATATCGTAAGACTATTTAACGTTATACGTTATAACGTAATACTACAGAACGTTAAACGATATAACGTCATACTATATAACGTTACACGTTGTATGGTAATTGTATATGACGTTATACGTTATAACGTAATACTATATAACGTCATATGTTATAACGTAATACCATATAACGTTATATGTTTTATCGTAATACTACATAACGGTAAACGATATAACGTCATACCATTAACGTTAAACGTTGTATGGTAATAGTATATGACGTTATACGTTACAACGTAATACTATTTAACGTTATACGTTATAGCGTAATACTATAAAATGTTAAACGTTATAACGTCATACTATATAACGTTACACGTTGTATGGTAATAGTATATAACGTTATACGTTATATCGTAATAGTATATAACGTTATACGTTATAACGTAACACTACAGAACGTTAAACGTTAGAACGTAATACTATATAACGTTACACGCTGTATGGTAATATTTTAAGACGTTATACGTTATAACGTAATACTATATAACGTCATGCGTTACAACGAAATACTATATAACATTACACGTTGTATGGTAATAGTATATAACGTTATACGTTATAACGTAATACTATATAACGTGATACGTTACATCGTAATACTATATAACGTTACACGTTGCATGGTAATAGTATATAACGTTATACGTTGTATGGTAATAGTATATAACGTTATACGTTACAACGTAATACTATTTGACGTTATACGTTATAACGTAATACTATATAACGTTACACGTTATATCGTAATAGTATATAACGTTACACGTTCTATGGTAATAATATATAACGTTATACGTTACAACGTAATGCTATTTAACGTTATACGTTATAACGTAATACTATATAACGTTACACGTTATATCGTAATAGTATATAACGTTACACGTTCTATGGTAATAATATATAACGTTATACGTTACAACGTAATACTATTTAACGTTATACGTTATAACGTAGTACTATATAACGTTACACGTTATATCGTAATAGTATATAACGTTATATGTTTTATCGTAATACTATTTAACGTTATACGTTATAACGTAATACTATATAACGTTACACGTTGTATGGTAATAGTATATGACGTTATACGTTATAACGTAATACTATTTAACATTATACGTTATAACGTAATACTATATCACGTTATATGTTTTATCGTAATACTACATAACGGTAAACGATATAACGTCATACCATTAACGTTACACGTTGTATGGTAATAGTATATGACGTTATACGTTACAACGTAATACTATTTAACGTTATACGTTATAACGTAATACTATATAACATTACACGTTATATCGTAATAGTATATAACGTTACACGTTGTATGGTAATAGTATATAACGATATACGTTACAACGTAATACTATTTATCGTTATACGTTATAACGTAATACTATATAACGTTACACGTTATATCGTAATAGTATATAACGTTATACGTTATAACGTAATACTACATAACGTTAAACGTTACAACGTAATACTATATAACGTTACACGTTGTATGGTAATAGTATATGACGTTATACGTTATAACGTAATACTATATAACGTTACACGTTATATCGTAATAGTATATAACGTTACACTTTCTATGGTAATAATATATAACGTTATACGTTACAACGTAATACTATTTAACGTTATACGTTATAACGTAGTACTATATAACGTTACACGTAGGATGGTAATAGTATATAACGTTATACGCTACAACGTAATACTATTTAACGTTATACGTTATAACGTAATACTATATAACGTTATACGTTATAAAGTAATACTATATAACGTCATACGTTACAACGTAATACTATATAACGTTACACGTTGTATGGTAATAGTGTATAACGTTATACGTTACAACGTAATACTATTTAACATTATACGTTATAACGTAATACTATATAACGTTATATGTTTTATCGTAATACTACATAACGTTAAACGTTATAACGTCATACCATTAACGTTACACGTTGTATGGTAATAGTATATGACGTTATACGTTACAACGTAATACTATTTAACGTTATACGTTATAACGTAATACTATATAACGTTACACGTAGGATGGTAATAGTATATAACGTTATACGCTACAACGTAATACTATTTAACGTTATACGTTATAACGTAATACTATATAACGTTACACGTTTCATGGTATTTGTATATGACCTTATACGTTATAACGTAATTCTATATAACGTCATACGTCACAACGTAATACTATATAACGTTACACATTATATCGTAAAACTATATGACGTTACCCGTTGTATGGTAATAGTACATAACGATATACGTTATAACGAAATACTATATAACGATACACGTTATATCGTAATAGTATATAACGTTATACATTATAACGTAATACTACATAACGTTAAACTTTATAACGTCATACTATATAACGTTACACGTTGTATGGTATTTAGTAAATGACGTTATACGTTATAACGTAATACTATATAACGTTACACGTTGTATGGTAATTGTATATAACGTTATACGTTACAACGTAATACTATTTGACGTTATACGTTATAACGTAATACTATATAACGTTGCACGTTATATCGTAATAGTATATAACGTTATACGTTATAACGTTATACTACATAACGTTAAACGTTACAACGTAATACTATATAACGTTACACGTTGTATGGTAATAGTATATAACTATATACGTTACAACGTAATACTATTTATCGTTATACGTTATAACGTAATACTATTTAACGTTATACGTTATAACGTAGTACTATATAACGTTACACGTAGTATGGTAACAGTATATAACGTTATACGTTACAACGTAATACTATATAACGTTACGCGTTGTATGGTAATAGTATATGACGTTATACGTTATAACGTAATACTATATAACGTTACACGTTATATCGTAATACTATATAACGTTACACGTTGTATGGTAATAGTATATAACTATATACGTTACAACGTAATACTATTTATCGTTATACGTTATAACGTAATACTATATAACGTTACACGTCTATATCGTAAGACTATTTAACGTTATACGTTATAACGTAATACTACAGAACGTTAAACGATATAACGTCATACTATATAACGTTACACGTTGTATGGCAATAGTATATGACGTTATACGTTATAACGTAATACTATATAACGATACACGTTATATCGTAATAGTATATAACGTTATATGTTATGACGTAATACTTCATAACGTTAAACGATATAACGTCATACTATATAACGTTACACGTTGTATGGTAATAGTATGTAACGTTATACGTTATAACGTAATACTATTTAACATTATACGTTATAACGTAATACTATATAACGTCATATGTTTTATCGTAATACTATTTAACGATATACGTTATAACGTAATACTATATAACGTTACACGTTGTATGGTAATAGTATATGACGTTATACGTTATAACGTAATACTATTTAACATTATACGTTATAACGTAATACTATATAACGTTATATGTTTTATCGTAATACTACATAACGGTAAACGATATAACGTCATACCATTAACATTACACGTTGCATGGTAATTGTATATGATGTTATACGTTATTACGTAATACCATATAACGTTATACGTTATAACGTAACACTACAGAACGTTAAACGTTATAACGTAATACTATATAACGTTACACGTTCTATGGTAATAGTATATGACGTTATACGTTATTACGTAATACTATATAACGTTACACGTTGTATGGTAATAGTATATGACGTTATACGTTGTATGTTAATAGTGTATAACGTTAAACGTTATAACGTAATACTACATAACGTTAAACGTCATAACATCATACTATGTAACGTTACACGTTGTATGGTAATAGTATATGACGTTATACGTTACAACGTAATACTATATAACGTTACACGTTACATCGTAATAGTATATAACGTTATATGTTTTATCGTAATACTACATAACGTTAAACGATATAACGTCACACTATATAACGTTTCACGTTCTATGGTAATAGTATATGACGTTATACGTTATTACGTAATACTATATAACGTTACACTTTGTATGGTAATAGTATATAACGTTATACGTTATATCGTAATAGTATATAACGTTATACGTTATAACGTAATACTATATAACGTCATTCGTTACAACGTAATACTATATAACGTTACACGTTGTATGGTAATAGTGTATAACGTTATACGTTACAACGTAATACTATTTAACATTATACGTTATAACGTAATACTATATAACGTTATATGTTTTATCGTAATACTTCATAACGGTAAACGATATAACGTCATACCATTAACGTTACACGTTGTATGGTAATTGTTTATGACGTTATACGTTATAACGTAATACTATATAACGTCATATGTTATAACGTAATACCATATAACGTTATATGTTTTATCGTAATACTACATAACGGTAAACGATATAACGTCATACCATTAACGTTAAACGTTGTATGCTAATAGTATATGACGTTATACGTTACAACGTAATACTATTTAACGTTATACGTTATAGCGTAATACTATAAAATGTTAAACGTTATAACGTCATACTATATAACGTTACACGTTGTATGGTAATAGTATATAACGTTATACGTTATATCGTAATAGTATATAACGTTATACGTTATAACGTAACACTACAGAACGTTAAACGTTAGAACGTAATACTATATAACGTTACACGCTGTATGGTAATATTTTAAGACGTTATACGTTATAACGTAATACTATATAACGTCATGCGTTACAACGAAATACTATATAACATTACACGTTGTATGGTAATAGTATATAACGTTATACGTTATAACGTAATACTATATAACGTGATACGTTACATCGTAATACTATATAACGTTACACGTTGCATGGTAATAGTATATAACGTTATACGTTGTATGGTAATAGTATATAACGTTATACGTTACAACGTAATACTATTTGACGTTATACGTTATAACGTAATACTATATAACGTTACACGTTATATCGTAATAGTATATAACGTTACACGTTCTATGGTAATAATATATAACGTTATACGTTACAACGTAATACTATTTAACGTTATACGTTATAACGTAGTACTATATAACGTTACACGTTATATCGTAATAGTATATAACGTTATATGTTTTATCGTAATACTATTTAACGTTATACGTTATAACGTAATACTATATAACGTTACACGTTGTATGGTAATAGTATATGACGTTATACGTTATAACGTAATACTATATAACGTCATATGTTATAACGTAATACCATATAACGTTATATGTTTTATCGTAATACTACATAATGTTAAACGTTATAACGTCATACCATTAACGTTACACGTTGTATGGTAATAGTATATGACGTTATTCGTTACAACGTAATACTATTTAACGTTATACGTTATAGCGTAATACTATATAACGTTAAACGTTATAACGTCATACTATATAACGTTACACGTTGTATGGTAATTGTATATGACGTTATACGTTATAACGTAATACTATATAACGTCATACGTTACAACGTAATACTATATAACGTTACACGTTGTATGGTAATAGTATATAACGTTATACGTTATATCGTAATAGTATATAACGTTATACGTTATAACGTAACACTACAGAACGTTAAACGTTAGAACGTAATACTATATAACGTTACACGCTGTATAGTAATATTTTAAGACGTTATACGTTATAACGTAATACTATATAACGTCATGCGTTACAACGTAATACTATATAACGTTACACGTTGTATGGTAATAGTATATAACGTTATACATTACAACGTAATACTATTTAACGTTATACGTTATAACGTAATACTATATAACGTTACACGTTATATCGTAATAGTATATAACGTTACACGTTGTATGGTAATAGTATATAACGATATACGTTACAACGTAATACTATTTATCGTTATACGTTATAACGTAATACTATATAACGTTACACGTTATATCGTAATAGTATATAACGTTATACGTTATAACGTAATACTACAGAACGTTAAACGGTATAACGTCATACTATATAACGTTACACGTTGTATGGCAATAGTATATGACGTTATACGTTTTAACGTAATACTATATAACGTTACACGTTGTATGGTAATAGTATATGACGTTATACGTTATAACGTAATACTTCATAACGTTAAACGATATAACGTCATACTATATAACGTTACACGTTGTATGGTATTTAGTATATGACGTGATACGTTATTACGTAATACTATATAACGTTATACGTTATAACGTAACACTACAGATCGTTAAACGTTATAACGTAATACTATATAACGTTACACGTTGTATGGTAATAGTATATGACGTTATACGTTATAACGTAATACTATATAACGTCATATGTTATAACGTAATACCATATAACGTTATATGTTTTATCGTAATACTACATAACCTTAAACGTTATAACGTCATACCATAAACGTTACACGCTGTATGGTATTAGTATATGACGTTATACGATACAACGTAATACTATTTATCGTTATACGCTACAACGTAATACTATTTATCGTTATACGTTATAAAGTAATACTATATAACGTTAAACGTTATAACGTCATACTATATAACGTCACACGTTGTATCGTATTTGTATATGACCTTATACGTTATAACGTAATACTATATAACGTCATACGTTACAACGTAATACTATATAACGTTACACGTTGTATGGTAATAGTATATAACGTTATACATTATATCGTAATAGTATATAACGTTACACGTTCTATGGTAATAATATATAACGTTATACGTTACAACGTAATACTATTTAACGTTATACGTTATAGCGTAATACTATATAACGTTAAACGTTATAACGTCATACTATATAACGTTACACGTTGTATGGTAATTGTATATGACGTTATACGTTATAACGTAATACTATATAACATCATACGTTACAACGTAATACTACATAACGTTACACGTTGTATGGTAATAGTATATAACTATATACGTTACAACGTAATACTATTTATCGTTATACGTTATAACGTAATACTATATAACGTTACACGTTATATCGTAAGAGTATATAACGTTATACGTTATAACGTAATACTACAGAACGTTGAACGATATAACGTCATACTATATAACGTTACACGTTGTATGGCAATAGTATATGACGTTATACGTTATAACGTAATACTATATAACGATACACGTTATATCGTGATAGTATATAACGTTATATGTTATGACGTAATACTTCATAACGTTAAACGATATAACGTCATACTATATAACGTTACACGTTGTATGGTAATAGTATGTAACGTTATACGTTATAACGTAATACTATTTAACATTATACGTTATAACGTAATACTATATAACGTCATATGTTTTATCGTAATACTATTTAACGTTATACGTTATAACGTAATACTATATAACGTTACACGTTATATCGTAATAGTATATAGCGTTACACGTTCTATGGTAATAATATATAACGTTATACGTTATAACGTAGTACTATATAACGTTACACGTAGTATGGAAACAGTATATAACGTTATACGTTACAACGTAATACTATTTAACGTTATACGTTATAACGTAATACTATATAACGTTACACGTAGGATGGTAATAGTATATAACGTTATACGCTACAACGTAATACTATTTAACGTTATACGTTATAACGTAATACTATATAACGTTATACGTTATAAAGTAATACTATATAACGTCATACGTTACAACGTAATACTATATAACGTTACACGTTGTATGGTAATAGTGTATAACGTTATACGTTACAACGTAATACTATTTCACATTATACGTTATAACGTAATACTATATAACGTTATATGTTTTATCGTAATACTACATAACGGTAAACGATATAACATCATACCATTAACGTTACACGTTGTATGGTAATTGTATATGACGTTATACGTTATAACGTAATACTATATAGCGTCATATGTTATAACGTAATACCATATAACGTTATATGTTTTATCGTAATACTACATAATGTTAAACGTTATAACGTCATACCATTAACGTTACACGTTGTATGGTAATAGTATATGACGTTATACGTTACAACGTAATACTATTTAACGTTATACGTTATAGCGTAATACTATATAACGTTAAAGGTTATAACGTCATACTATATAACGTTACACGTTGTATGGTAATTGTATATGACGTTATACGTTATAACGTAATACTATATAACATCATACGTTACAACGTAATACTATATAACGTTACACGTTGTATGGTAATAGTATATAACTATATACGTTACAACGTAATACTATTTATCGTTATACGTTATAACGTAATACTGTATAACGTTACACGTTATATCGTAAGAGTATATAACGTTATACGTTATAACGTAATACTACAGAACGTTAAACGATATAACGTCATACTATATAACGTTACACGTTGTATGGCAATAGTATATGACGTTATACGTTATAACGTAATACTATATAACGATACACGTTATATCGTGATAGTATATAACGTTATATGTTATGACGTAATAATTCATAACGTTAAACGATATAACGTCATACTATATAACGTTACACGTTGTATGGTAATAGTATGTAACGTTATACGTTATAACGTAATACTATTTAACATTATACGTTATAACGTAATACTATATAACGTCATATGTTTTATCGTAATACTATTTAACGTTATACGTTATAACGTAATACTATATAACGTTACACGTTATATCGTAATAGTATATAACGTTACACGTTCTATGGTAATAATATATAACGTTATACGTTATAACGTAGTACTATATAACGTTACACGTAGTATGGAAACAGTATATAACGTTATACGTTACAACGTAATACTATTTAACGTTATACGTTATAACGTAATACTATATAACGTTACACGTAGGATGGTAATAGTATATAACGTTATACGCTACAACGTAATACTATTTAACGTTATACGTTATAACGTAATACTATATAACGTTATACGTTATAAAGTAATACTATATAACGTCATACGTTACAACGTAATACTATATAACGTTACACGTTGTATGGTAATAGTGTATAACGTTATACGTTACAACGTAATACTATTTCACATTATACGTTATAACGTAATACTATATAACGTTATATGTTTTATCGTAATACTACATAACGGTAAACGATATAACATCATACCATTAACGTTACACGTTGTATGGTAATTGTATATGACGTTATACGTTATAACGTAATACTATATAGCGTCATATGTTATAACGTAATACCATATAACGTTATATGTTTTATCGTAATACTACATAATGTTAAACGTTATAACGTCATACCATTAACGTTACACGTTGTATGGTAATAGTATATGACGTTATACGTTACAACGTAATACTATTTAACGTTATACGTTATAGCGTAATACTATATAACGTTAAACGTTATAACGTCATACTATATAACGTTACACGTTGTATGGTAATTGTATATGACGTTATACGTTATAACGTAATACTATATAACGTCATACGTTACAACGTAATACTATATAATGTTACATGTTGTATGGTAATAGTATATAACGTTATACGTTATATCGTAATAGTATATAACGTTATACGTTATAACGTAACACTACAGAACGTTAAACGTTAGAACGTAATACTATATAACGTTACACGCTGTATAGTAATATTTTAAGACGTTATACGTTATAACGTAATACTATATAACGTCATGCGTTACAACGTAATAGTATATAACGTTACACGTTGTATGGTAATAGTATATAACGTTATACATTACAACGTAATACTATTTAACGTTATACGTTATAACGTAATACTATATAACGTTACACGTTATATCGTAATAGTATATAACGTTACACGTTGTATGGTAATAGTATATAACGATATACGTTACAACGTAATACTATTTATCGTTATACGTTATAACGTAATACTATATAACGTTACACGTTATATCGTAATAGTATATAACGTTATACGTTATAACGTAATACTACAGAACGTTAAACGGTATAACGTCATACTATATAACGTTACACGTTGTATGGCAATAGTATATGACGTTATACGTTTTAACGTAATACTATATAACGATACACGTTATATCGTAATAGCATATACCGTTATATGTTATGACGTAATACTTCATAACGTTAAACGATATAACGTCATACTATATAACGTTACACGTTGTATGGTATTTAGTATATGACGTGATACGTTATTACGTAATACTATATAACGTTATACGTTATAACGTAACACTACAGATCGTTAAACGTTATAACGTAATACTATATAACGTTACACGTTGTATGGTAATAGTATATGACGTTATACGTTATAACGTAATACTATATAACGTCATACGTTACAACGTAATACTATATAACGTTACACGTTGCATGGTAATAGTATATGACGTTATACGTTATAACGTAATACTATTTAACATTATACGTTATAACGTAATACTATTTAACATTATACGTTATAACGTAATACTACATAACGTTATATGTTTTATCGTAATACTACATAACGGTAAACGATATAACGTCATACCATTAACGTTACACGTTGTATGGTAATTGTATATGACGTTATACGTTATAACGTAATACTATATAACGTCATATGTTATAACGTAATACCATATAACGTTATATGTTTTATCGTAATACTACATAACGTTAAACGTTATAACGTCATACCGTTAACGTTACACGTTGTATGGTAATAGTATATGACGTTATACGTTACAACGTAATACTATTTAACGTTATACGTTATAACGTAATACTATATAACATTACACGTTATATCGTAATAGTATATAACGTTACACGTTGTATGGTAATAGTATATAACGATATACGTTACAACGTAATACTATTTATCGTTATACGTTATAACGTAATACTATATAACGCTACACGTTATATCGTAATAGTATATAACGTTATACGTTATAACGTAATACTACATAACGTTAAACGTTACAACGTAATACTATATAACGTTACACGTTGTATGGTAATAGTATATGACGTTGTACGTTATAACGTAATACTATATAACGTTACACGTAGGATGGTAATAGTATATAACGTTATACGCTACAACGTAATACTATTTAACGTTATGCGTTATAACGTAATACTATATAACGTTATACGTTATAAAGTAATACTATACAACGTCATACGTTACCACGTAATACTATATAACGTTACACGTTGTATGGTAATAGTGTATAACGTTATACGTTACAACGTAATACTATTTAACATTATACGTTATAACGTAATACTATATAACGTTATATGTTTTATCGTAATACTACATAACGGTAAACGATATAACGTCATACCATTAACGTTACACGTTGTGTGGTAATTGTATATGACGTTATACGTTATAACGTAATACTATATAACGTCATATGTTATAACGTAATACCATATAACGTTATATGTTTTATCGTAATACTACATAACGTTAAACGTTATAACGTCATACCATTAACGTTACACGTTGTATGGTAATCGTATATGACGTTATGCGTTACAACGTAATACTATTTAACGTTATACGTTATAGCGTAATACGATATAACATAAAACGTTATAACGTCATACTATATAACGTTACACGTTGTATGGTAATTGTATATGACGTTATACTTTTAACGTAATACTATATAACGTCATACGTTACAACGTAATACTATATAACGTTACACGTTGTATGGTAATAGTATATAACGTTATACGTTATATCGTAATAGTATATAACGTTATACGTTATAACGTAACACTACAGAACGTTAAACGTTAGAACGTAATACTATATAACGTTACACGCTGTATGGTAATATTTTAAGACGTTATACGTTATAACGTAATACTATATAACGTCATGCGTTACAACGTAATACTATATAACGTTACACGTTGTATGGTAATAGTATATAACGTTATACGTTATAACGTAGCACTATTTAACGTTATACGTTATAACGTAATACTATATAAAGTTACACGTTTCATGGTATTTGGATATGACCTTATACGTTATAACGTAATACTATATAACGTCATACGTTACAACGTAATACTATATAACGTTACACATTATATCGTAAAACTATATAACGTTACCCGTTGTATGGTAATAGTACATAACGATATACGTTATAACGTAATACTACAGAACGTTAAACGATATAACGTCATACTATATAACGTTACACGTTGTATGGCAATAGTATATGACGTTATACGTTATAACGTAATACTATATAACGATACACGTTATATCGTAATAGTATATAACGTTATATGTTACGACGTAATACTTCATAACGTTAAACGATATAACGTCATACTATATAACGTTACACGTTGTATAGTAGTGTTATATACCGTTAAACGTTATAACGTAATACTATATAACGTCATACGTTACAACGTAATACTATATAACGTTACACGCTGTATGGTAATAGTATATAACGTTATACATTATATCGTAATAGTATATAACGTTACACGTTCTATGGTAATAATATATAACGTTATAGGTTACAACGTAATACTATTTAACTTTATACGTTATAGCGTAATACTATATAACGTTAAACGTTATAACGTCATACTATATAACGTTACACGTTGTATGGTAATTGTATATGACGTTATACGTTATAACGTAATACTATATAACATCATACGTTACAACGTAATACTATATAACGTTACACGTTGTATGGTAATAGTATATGACGTTATACGTTATAACGTAATACTATATAACGTTACACGTTGTATGGTTATAGTATATAACGTTATACATTACAACGTAATACTATATAACGTTACACATTATATCGTAAAACTATATGACGTTACCCGTTGTATGGTAATAGTACATAACGATATACGTTATAACGTAACACTATATAACGATACACGTTATATCGTAATAGTATATAACGTTATACATTATAACGTAATACTACATAACGTTAAAGTATATAACGTCATACTATATAACGTTACACGTTATATCGTAATAGTATATAACGTTATACATTATAACGTCATACTACATAACGTTAAAGTATATAACGTCATACTATATAACGTTACACGTTGTATGGTAATTAGTAAATGACGTTATACGTTATAACGTAATACTATACAACGTTACACGTTGTATGGTAATTGTATATGACGTTACACGTTATATCGTAATACTATATAACGTTACACGTTGCATAGTAGTATAATGTAACGTTATACGTTATAACGTAATACTGTATAACGTTATATGTTTTAAGGTAATACTACATAACGTTAAACGTTATAACGTCATACTATGTAACGTTACACGTTGTATGGTAATAGTATATGACGTTATACGTTATAACGTAATACTATATAACGTTACAAGTTTTATCGTAATAGTATATAACGTTACACGTTGTATGGTAATAGTATATAACGTTATACATTACAACGTAATACTATTTAACGTTATACGTTATAACGTCATACTATATAACGTTATATGTTTTAAGGTAATACTACATAACGGTAAACGATATAACGTCATACCATTAACGTTACACGTTGTATGGTAATAGTATATGACGTTATACATTACAACGTAATACTATTTAACGTTATACGTTATAACGTAACACTATATAACGTTACACGTAGTATGGTAATATTATATGACGTTATACGTTATAACGTAATACTATATAACGTCATACGTTACGACGTAATACTATATAACGTTACACGTTGTATGGTAATAGTATATGACGTTATACGTTATAACGTAATACTATATAACGTCATACGTTACATCGTAATACTATATAACGTTACACGTTGTATGGTAATAGTATATAACGTGATACGTTGTATGGTAATAGTATATAACGTTATACGTTACAACGTAATACTCTTTGACGTTATACGTTATAACGTAATACTATATAACGTTACACGTTATATCGTAATAGTATATAACGTTATACGTTATAACGTAATACTACATAACGTTAAACGTTACAACGTAATACTATATAACGTTACACGTTGTATGGTAATAGTATATGACGTTATACGTTATAACGTAATACTATATAACGTTACACGTTATATCGTAATAGTATATAGCGTTACACGTTCTATGGTAATAATATATAACGTTATACGTTACAACGTAATACTATTTAACGTTATACGTTATAACGTAGTACTATATAACGTTACACGTAGTATGGTAACAGTATATAACGTTATACGTTACAACGTAATACTATTTAACGTTATACGTTATAACGTAATACTATATAACGTTACACGTAGGATGGTAATAGTATATAACGTTATACGCTACAACGTAATACTATTTAACGTTATACGTTATAACGTAATACTATATAACGTTATACGTTATAAAGTAATACTATATAACGTCATACGTTACAACGTAATACTATATAACGTTACACGTTGTATGGTAATAGTGTATAACGTTATACGTTACAACGTAATACTATTTAACATTATACGTTATAACGTCATACTATATAACGTTATATGTTTTATCGTAATACTACATAACGGTAAACGATATAACGTCATACCATTAACGTTACACGTTGTATGGTAATAGTATATGACGTTATACGTTACAACGTAATACTATTTAACGTTATACGTTATAGCGTAATACTATATAACGTTAAACGTTATAACGTCATACTATATAACGTTACACGTTGTATGGTAATTGTATATGACGTTATACGTTATAACGTAATACTATATAACGTCATACGTTACAACGTAATACTATATAACGTTACACGTTGTATGGTAATAGTATATAACGTTATACGTTATAACGTAATACTACAGAACGTTAAACGATATAACGTCATACTATATAACGTTACACGTTGTATGGCAATAGTATATGACGTTATACGTTATAACGTAATACTATATAACGATACACGTTATAACGTAATACTATATAACGTTACACGTTATAACGTAATACTATATAACGTCATACGTTACGACGTAATACTATATAACGTTACACGTTGTATGGTAATAGTATATGACGTTATACATTATAACGTAATACTATATAACGTCATACGTTACATCGTAATACTATATAACGTTACACGTTGTATGGTAATAGTATATAACGTGATACGTTGTATGGTAATAGTATATAACGTTATACGTTACAACGTAATACTATTTGACGTTATACGTTATAACGTAATACTATATAACGTTACACGTTATATCGTAATAGTATATAACGTTATACGTTATAAAGTAATACTATATAACGTCATACGTTACAACGTAATACCATATAACGTTACACGTTGTATGGTAATAGTGTATAACGTTATACGTTACAACGTAATACTATTTAACATTATACGTTATAACGTCATACTATATAACGTTATATGTTTTATCGTAATACTACATAACGGTAAACGATATAACGTCATACCATTAACGTTACACGTTGTATGGTAATAGTATATGACGTTATACGTTACAACGTAATACTATTTAACGTTATACGTTATAGCGTAATACTATATAACGTTAAACGTTATAACGTCATACTATATAACGTTACACGTTGTATGGTAATTGTATATGACGTTATACGTTATAACGTAATACTATATAACGTCATACGTTACAACGTAATACTATATAACGTTACACGTTGTATGGTAATAGTATATAACGTTATACGTTATAACGTAATACTACAGAACGTTAAACGATATAACGTCATACTATATAACGTTACACGTTGTATGGCAATAGTATATGACGTTATACGTTATAACGTAATACTATATAACGATACACGTTATAACGTAATACTATATAACGTTACACGTTATAACGTAATACTATATAACGTTACACGTTATATCGTAATAGTATATAACGTTACACGTTGTATGGTAATAGTATATAACGTTATACATTACAACGTAATACTATTTAACGTTATACGTTATAACGTAACACTATATAACGTTACACGTAGTATGGTAATAGTATATGACGTTATACGTTATAACGTAATACTATATAACGTCATACGTTACGACGTAATACTATATAATGTTACACGTTGTATGGTAATAGTATATGACGTTATACGTTATAACGTAATACTATATAACGTCATACGTTACATCGTAATACTATATAACGTTACACGTTGTATGGTAATAGTATATAACGTGATACGTTGTATGGTAATAGTATATAACGTTATACGTTACAACGTAATACTATTTGACGTTATACGTTATAACGTAATACTATATAACGTTACACGTTATATCGTAATAGTATATAACGTTACACGTTATAACGTAATACTACATAACGTTAAACGTTACAACGTAATACTATATAACGTTACACGTTGTATGGTAATAGTATATGACGTTATACGTTATAACGTAATACTATATAACGTTACACGTTATATCGTAATAGTATATAACGTTACACGTTGTATGGTAATAGTATATAACGATATACGTTACAACGTAATACTATTTATCGTTATACGTTATAACGTAATACTATATAACGTTACACGTTATATCGTAATAGTATATAACGTTATACGTTATAACGTAATACTACAGAACGTTAAACGATATAACGTCATACTATATAACGTTACACGTTGTATGGTAATAGTATATGACGTTATACGTTATAACGTAATACTATATAACGTTACACGTTATATCGTAATAGTATATAACGTTACAAGTTGTATGGTAATAGTATATAACGATATACGTTACAACGTAATACTATTTATCGTTATACGTTATAACGTAATACTATATAACGTTACACGTTATATCGTAATAGTATATAACGTTATACGTTATAACGTAATACTACAGAACGTTAAACGATATAACGTCATACTATATAACGTTACACGTTGTATGGTAATAGTATATAACGATATACGTTACAACGTAATACTATTTATCGTTATACGTTATAACGTAATACTATATAACGTTACACGTTGTATGGTAATAGTATATGACGTTATACGTTATAACGTAATACTTCATAACGTTAAACGATATAACGTCATACTATATAACGTTACACGTTGTATGGTATTTAGTATATGACGTGATACGTTATTACGTAATACTATATAACGTCATATGTTATAACGTAATACCATATAACGTTATATGTTTTATCGTAATACTACATAACCTTAAACGTTATAACGTCATACCATTAACGTTACACGCTGTATGGTATTAGTATATGACGTTATACGATACAACGTAATACTATTTATCGTTATACGCTACAACGTATTACTATTTATCGTTATACGTTATAAAGTAATACTATATAACGTTAAACGTTATAACGTCATACTATATAACGTCACACGTTGTATGGTATTTGTATATGACCTTATACGTTATAACGTAATACTATATAACGTCATACGTTACAACGTAATACTATATAACGTTACACGTTGTATGGTAATAGTATATAACGTTATACATTATATCGTAATAGTATATAACGTTACACGTTCTATGGTAATAATATATAACGTTATACGTTACAACGTAATACTATTTAACGTTATACGTTATAGCGTAATACTATATAACGTTAAACGTTATAACGTCATACTATATAACGTTACACGTTGTATGGTAATTGTATATGACGTTATACGTTATAACGTAATACTATATAACATCATACGTTACAACGTAATACTATATAACGTTACACGTTGTATGGTAATAGTATATAACTATATACGTTACAACGTAATACTATTTATCGTTATACGTTATAACGTAATACTATATAACGTTACACGTTATATCGTAAGAGTATATAACGTTATACGTTATAACGTAATACTACAGAACGTTAAACGATATAACGTCATACTATATAACGTTACACGTTGTATGGCAATAGTATATGACGTTATACGTTATAACGTAATACTATATAACGATACACGTTATATCGTGATAGTATATAACGTTATATGTTATGACGTAATACTTCATAACGTTAAACGATATAACGTCATACTATAAAACGTTACACGTTGTATGGTAATAGTATGTAACGTTATACGTTATAACGTAATACTATATAACGTCATATGTTTTATCGTAATACTATTTAACGTTATACGTTATAACGTAATACTATATAACGTTACACGTTATATCGTAATAGTATATAACGTTACACGTTCTATGGTAATAATATATAACGTTATACGTTATAACGTAGTACTATATAACGTTACACGTAGTATGGAAACAGTATATAACGTTATACGTTACAACGTAATACTATTTAACGTTATACGTTATAACGTAATACTATATAACGTTACACGTAGGATGGTAATAGTATATAACGTTATACGCTACAACGTAATACTATTTAACGTTATACGTTATAACGTAATACTATATAACGTTATACGTTATAAAGTAATACTATATAACGTCATACGTTACAACGTAATACTATATAACGTTACACGTTGTATGGTAATAGTGTATAACGTTATACGTTACAACGTAATACTATTTCACATTATACGTTATAACGTAATACTATATAACGTTATATGTTTTATCGTAATACTACATAACGGTAAACGATATAACATCATACCATTAACGTTACACGTTGTATGGTAATTGTATATGACGTTATACGTTATAACGTAATACTATATAACGTCATATGTTATAACGTAATACCATATAACGTTATATGTTTTATCGTAATACTACATAATGTTAAACGTTATAACGTCATACCATTAACGTTACACGTTGTATGGTAATAGTATATGACGTTATACGTTACAACGTAATACTATTTAACGTTATACGTTATAGCGTAATACTATATAACGTTACACGTTGTATGGTAATAGTATATAACGTTATACATTACAACGTAATACTATTTAACGTTATACGTTATAACGTAATACTATATAACGTTACACGTTATATCGTAATAGTATATAACGTTACACGTTGTATGGTAATAGTATATAACGATATACGTTACAACGTAATACTATTTATCGTTATACGTTATAACGTAATACTATATAACGTTACACGTTATATCGTAATAGTATATAACGTTATACGTTATAACGTAATACTACAGAACGTTAAACGGTATAACGTCATACTATATAACGTTACACGTTGTATGGAAATAGTATATGACGTTATACGTTACAACGTAATACTATTTAACGTTATACGTTATAACGTAATACTATATAACGTTACACGTAGGATGGTAATAGTATATAACGTTATACGCTACAACGTAATACTATTTAACGTTATACGTTATAACGTAATACTATATAACGTTATACGTTATAAAGTAATACTATATAACGTCATACGTTACAACGTAATACTATATAACGTTACACGTTGTATGGTAATAGTGTATAACGTTATACGTTACAACGTAATACTATTTAACATTATACGTTATAACGTCATACTATATAACGTTATATGTTTTATCGTAATACTACATAACGGTAAACGATATAACGTCATACCATTAACGTTACACGTTGTATGGTAATAGTATATGACGTTATACGTTACAACGTAATACTATTTAACGTTATACGTTATAGCGTAATACTATATAACGTTAAACGTTATAACGTCATACTATATAACGTTACACGTTGTATGGTAATTGTATATGACGTTATACGTTATAACGTAATACTATATAACGTCATACGTTACAACGTAATACTATATAACGTTACACGTTGTATGGTAATAGTATATAACGTTATACGTTATAACGTAATACTACAGAACGTTAAACGATATAACGTCATACTATATAACGTTACACGTTGTATGGCAATAGTATATGACGTTATACGTTATAACGTAATACTATATAACGATACACGTTATAACGTAATACTATATAACGTTACACGTTATAACGTAATACTATATAACGTCATACGTTACGACGTAATACTATATAACGTTACACGTTGTATGGTAATAGTATATGACGTTATACATTATAACGTAATACTATATAACGTCATACGTTACATCGTAATACTATATAACGTTACACGTTGTATGGTAATAGTATACAACGTGATACGTTGTATGGTAATAGTATATAACGTTATACGTTACAACGTAATACTATTTGACGTTATACGTTATAACGTAATACTATATAACGTTACACGTTATATCGTAATAGTATATAACGTTATACGTTATAAAGTAATACTATATAACGTCATACGTTACAACGTAATACCATATAACGTTACACGTTGTATGGTAATAGTGTATAACGTTATACGTTACAACGTAATACTATTTAACATTATACGTTATAACGTCATACTATATAATGTTATATGTTTTATCGTAATACTACATAACGGTAAACGATATAACGTCATACCATTAACGTTACACGTTGTATGGTAATAGTATATGACGTTATACGTTACAACGTAATACTATTTAACGTTATACGTTATAGCGTAATACTATATAACGTTAAACGTTATAACGTCATACTATATAACGTTACACGTTGTATGGTAATTGTATATGACGTTATACGTTATAACGTAATACTATATAACGTCATACGTTACAACGTAATACTATATAACGTTACACGTTGTATGGTAATAGTATATAACGTTATACGTTATAACGTAATACTACAGAACGTTAAACGATATAACGTCATACTATATAACGTTACACGTTGTATGGCAATAGTATATGACGTTATACGTTATAACGTAATACTATATAACGATACACGTTATAACGTAATACTATATAACGTTACACGTTATAACGTAATACTATATAACGTTACACGTTATATCGTAATAGTATATAACGTTACACGTTGTATGGTAATAGTATATAACGTTATACATTACAACGTAATACTATTTAACGTTATACGTTATAACGTAACACTATATAACGTTACACGTAGTATGGTAATAGTATATGACGTTATACGTTATAACGTAATACTATATAACGTCATACGTTACGACGTAATACTATATAACGTTACACGTTGTATGGTAATAGTATACAACGTGATACGTTGTATGGTAATAGTATATAACGTTATACGTTACAACGTAATACTATTTGACGTTATACGTTATAACGTAATACTATATAACGTTACACGTTATATCGTAATAGTATATAACGTTACAAGTTGTATGGTAATAGTATATAACGATATATGTTACAACGTAATACTATTTATCGTTATACGTTATAACGTAATACTATATAACGTTACACGTTATATCGTAATAGTATATAACGTTATACGTTATAACGTAATACTACAGAACGTTAAACGATATAACGTCATACTATATAACGTTACACGTTGTATGGTAATACTATATAACGATATACGTTACAACGTAATACTATTTATCGTTATACGTTATAACGTAATACTATATAACGTTACACGTTGTATGGTAATAGTATATGACGTTATACGTTATAGCGTAATACTTCATAACGTTAAACGATATAACGTCATACTATATAACGTTACACGTTGTATGGTATTTAGTATATGACGTGATACGTTATTACGTAATACTATATAACGTCATATGTTATAACGTAATACCATATAACGTTATATGTATTATCGTAATACTACATAACCTTAAACGTTATAACGTCATACCATTAACGTTACACGCTGTATGGTATTAGTATATGACGTTATACGATACAACGTAATACTATTTATCGTTATACGCTACAACGTATTACTATTTATCGTTATACGTTATAAAGTAATACTATATAACGTTAAACGTTATAACGTCATACTATATAACGTCACACGTTGTATGGTATTTGTATATGACCTTATACGTTATAACGTAATACTATATAACGTCATACGTTACAACGTAATACTATATAACGTTACACGTTGTATGGTAATAGTATATAACGTTATACATTATATCGTAATAGTATATAACGTTACACGTTCTATGGTAATAATATATAACGTTATACGTTACAACGTAATACTATTTAACGTTATACGTTATAGCGTAATACTATATAACGTTAAACGTTATAACGTCATACTATATAACGTTACACGTTGTATGGTAATTGTATATGACGTTATACGTTATAACGTAATACTATATAACATCATACGTTACAACGTAATACTATATAACGTTACACGTTGTATGGTAATAGTATATAACTATATACGTTACAACGTAATACTATTTATCGTTATACGTTATAACGTAATACTATATAACGTTACACGTTATATCGTAAGAGTATATAACGTTATACGTTATAACGTAATACTACAGAACGTTAAACGATATAACGTCATACTATATAACGTTACACGTTGTATGGCAATAGTATATGACGTTATACGTTATAACGTAATGCTATATAACGATACACGTTATATCGTGATAGTATATAACGTTATATGTTATGACGTAATACTTCATAACGTTAAACGATATAACGTCATACTATAAAACGTTACACGTTGTATGGTAATAGTATGTAACGTTATACGTTATAACGTAATACTATTTAACATTATACGTTATAACGTAATACTATATAACGTCATATGTTTTATCGTAATACTATTTAACGTTATACGTTATAACGTAATACTATATAACGTTACACGTTATATCGTAATAGTATATAACGTTACACGTTCTATGGTAATAATATATAACGTTATACGTTACAACGTAATACTATTTAACGTTATACGTTATAACGTAATACTATATAACGTTACACGTAGGATGGTAATAGTATATAACGTTATACGCTACAACGTAATACTATTTAACGTTATACCTTATAACGTAATACTATATAACGTTATACGTTATAAAGTAATACTATATAACGTCATACGTTACAACGTAATACTATATAACGTTACACGTTGTATGGTAATAGTGTATAACGTTATACGTTACAACGTAATACTATTTCACATTATACGTTATAACGTAATACTATATAACGTTATATGTTTTATCGCAATACTACATAACGGTAAACGATATAACATCATACCATTAACGTTACACGTTGTATGGTAATTGTATATGACGTTATACGTTATAACGTAATACTATATAACGTCATATGTTATAACGTAATACCATATAACGTTATATGTTTTATCGTAATACTACATAATGTTAAACGTTATAACGTCATACCATTAACGTTACACGTTGTATGGTAATAGTATATGACGTTATACGTTACAACGTAATACTATTTAACGTTATACGTTATAGCGTAATACTATATAACGTTAAACGTTATAACGTCATACTATATAACGTTACACGTTGTATGGTAATTGTATATGACGTTATACGTTATAACGTAATACTATATAACGTCACGCGTTACAACGTAATACTATATAACGTTACACGTTGTATGGTAATAGTATATAACGTTATACATTACAACGTAATACTATTTAACGTTATACGTTATAACGTAATACTATATAACGTTACACGTTATATCGTAATAGTATATAACGTTACACGTTGTATGGTAATAGTATATAACGATATACGTTACAACGTAATACTATTTATCGTTATACGTTATAACGTAATACTATATAACGTTACACGTTATATCGTAATAGTATATAACGTTATACGTTATAACGTAATACTACAGAACGTTAAACGGTATAACGTCATACTATATAACGTTACACGTTGTATGGCAATAGTATATGACGTTATACGTTTTAACGTAATACTATATAACGATACACGTTATATCGTAATAGTATATACCGTTATATGTTATGACGTAATACTTCATAACGTTAAACGATATAACGTCATACTATATAACGTTACACGTTGTATGGTATTTAGTATATGACGTGATACGTTATTACGTAATACTATATAACGTTATACGTTATAACGTAACACTACAGATCGTTAAACGTTATAACGTAATACTATATAACGTTACACGTTGTATGGTAATAGTATATGACGTTATACGTTATAACGTAATACTATATAACGTCATACGTTACAACGTAATACTATATAACGTTACACGTTGCATGGTAATAGTATATGACGTTATACGTTACAACGTAATACTATTTATCGTTATACGTTATAACGTAATACTATATAACGTTACACGTTATATCGTAATAGTATATAACGTTATACGTTATAACGTAATACTACATAACGTTAAACGTTACAACGTAATACTATATAACGTTACACGTTGTATGGTAATAGTATATGACGTTATACGTTATAACGTAATACTATATAACGTTACACGTAGGATGGTAATAGTATATAACGTTATACGCTACAACGTAATACTATTTAACGTTATACGTTATAACGTAATACTATATAACGTTATACGTTATAAAGTAATACTATACAACGTCATACGTTACAACGTAATACTATATAACGTTACACGTTGTATGGTAATAGTGTATAACGTTATACGTTACAACGTAATACTATATAACGTCATATGTTATAACGTAATACCATATAACGTTATATGTTTTATCGTAATACTACATAAATTTAAACGTTATAACGTCATACCATTAACGTTACACGTTGTATGGTAATCGTATATGACGTTATGCGTTACAACGTAATACTATTTAACGTTATACGTTATAGCGTAATACGATATAACGTTAAACGTTATAACGTCATACTATATAACGTTACACGTTGTATGGTAATTGTATATGACGTTATACTTTTAACGTAATACTATATAACGTCATACGTTACAGCGTAATACTATATAACGTTACCCGTTGTATGGTAATAGTACATAACGATATACGTTATAACGTAATACTACAGAACGTTAAACGATATAACGTCATACTATATAACGTTACACGTTGTATGGCAATAGTATATGACGTTATACGTTATAACGTAATACTATATAACGATACACGTTATATCGTAATAGTATATAACGTTATATGTTATGACGTAATACTTCATAACGTTAAACGATATAACGTCATACTATATAACGTTACACGTTGTATGGTATTTAGTATATGACGTGATACGTTATTACGTAATACTATATAACGTTATACGTTATAACGTAACACTACAGATCGTTAAACGTTATAACGTAATACTATATAACGTGACACGTTGTATGGTAATAGTATATGACGTTATACGTTATAACGTAATACTATATAACGTCATATGTTATAACGTAATACCATATAACGTTATATGTTTTATCGTAATACTACATAACCTTAAACGTTATAACGTCATACCATTAACGTTACACGCTGTATGGTATTAGTATATGACGTTATACGATACAACGTAATACTATTTATCGTTATACGCTACAACGTAATACTATTTATCGTTATACGTTATAAAGTAATACTATATAACGTTAAACGTTATAACGTCATACTATATAACGTCACACGTTGTATGGTATTTGTATATGACCTTATACGTTATAACGTAATACTATATAACGTCATACGTTACAACGTAATACTATATAACGTTACACGTTGTATGGTAATAGTATATAACGTTATACATTATATCGTAATAGTATATAACGTTACACGTTCTATGGTAATAATATATAACGTTATACGTTACAACGTAATACTATTTAACGTTATACGTTATAACGTAACACTATATAACGTTACACGTAGTATGGTAATAGTATATGACGTTATACGTTATAACGTAATACTATATAACGTCATACGTTACGACGTAATACTATATAACGTTACACGTTGTATGGTAATAGTATATGACGTTATACGTTATAACGTAATACTATATAACGTCATACGTTACATCGTAATACTATATAACGTTACACGTTGTATGGTATTTAGTATATGACGTGATACGTTATTACGTAATACTATATAACGTTATACGTTATAACGTAACACTACAGATCGTTAAACGTTATAACGTAATACTATATAACGTTACACGTTGTATGGTAATAGTATATAACGTTATACCTTACAACGTAATACTATTTAACGTTATACGTTATAACGTAACACTATATAACGTTACACGTAGTATGGTAATAGTATATGACGTTATACGTTATAACGTAATACTATATAACGTCATACGTTACGACGTAATACTATATAACGTTACACGTTGTATGGTAATAGTATATGACGTTATACGTTATAACGTAATGCTATATAACGTCATACGTTACATCGTAATACTATATAACGTTACACGTTGTATGGTAATAGTATATAACGTGATACGTTGTATGGTAATAGTATATAACGTTATACCTTACAACGTAATACTATTTAACGTTATACGTTATAACGTAACACTATATAACGTTACACGTAGTATGGTAACAGTATATAACGTTATACGTTACAACGTAATACTATTTAACGTTATACGTTATAACGTAATACTATATAACGTTACACGTAGGATGGTAATAGTATATAACGTTATACGCTACAACGTAATACTATTTAACGTTATACGTTATAACGTAATACTATATAACGTTATACGTTATAAAGTAATACTATATAACGTCATACGTTACAACGTAATACTATATAACGTTACACGTTGTATGGTAATAGTGTATAACGTTATACGTTACAACGTAATACTATTTAACATTATACGTTATAACGTCATACTATATAACGTTATATGTTTTATCGTAATACTACATAACGGTAAACGATATAACGTCATACCATTAACGTTACACGTTGTATGGTAATAGTATATGACGTTATACATTACAACGTAATACTATTTAACGTTATACGTTATAACGTAACACTATATAACGTTACACGTAGTATGGTAATAGTATATGACGTTATACGTTATAACGTAATACTATATAACGTCATACGTTACGACGTAATACTATATAACGTTACACGTTGTATGGTAATAGTATATGACGTTATACGTTATAACGTAATACTATATAACGTCATACGTTACATCGTAATACTATATAACGTTACACGTTGTATGGTAATAGTATATAACGTGATACGTTGTATGGTAATAGTATATAACGTTATACGTTACATCGTAATACTCTTTGACGTTATACGTTATAACGTAATACTATATAACGTTACACGTTATATCGTAATAGTATATAACGTTATACGTTATAACGTAATACTACATAACGTTAAACGTTACAACGTAATACTATATAACGTTACACGTTGTATGGTAATAGTATATGACGTTATACGTTATAACGTAATACTATATAACGTTACACGTTATATCGTAATAGTATATAACGTTACACGTTCTATGGTAATAATATATAACGTTATACGTTACAACGTAATACTATTTAACGTTATACGTTATAACGTAGTACTATATAACGTTACACGTAGTATGGTAACAGTATATAACGTTATACGTTACAACGTAATACTATTTAACGTTATACGTTATAACGTAATACTATATAACGTTACACGTAGGATGGTAATAGTATATAACGTTATACGCTACAACGTAATACTATTTAACGTTATACGTTATAACGTAATACTATATAACGTTATACGTTATAAAGTAATACTATATAACGTCATACGTTACAACGTAATACTATATAACGTTACACGTTGTATGGTAATAGTGTATAACGTTATACGTTACAACGTAATACTATTTAACATTATACGTTATAACGTCATACTATATAACGTTATATGTTTTATCGTAATACTACATAACGGTAAACGATATAACGTCATACCATTAACGTTACACGTTGTATGGTAATAGTATATGACGTTATACGTTACAACGTAATGCTATTTAACGTTATACGTTATAACGTAACACTATATAACGTTACACTTAGTATGGTAATAGTATATGACGTTATACGTTATAACGTAATACTATATAACGTCATACGTTACGACGTAATACTATATAACGTTACACGTTGTATGGTAATAGTATATGACGTTATACGTTATAACGTAATACTATATAACGTTACACGTAGGATGGTAATAGTATATAACGTTATACGCTACAACGTAATACTATTTAACGTTATACGTTATAACGTAATACTATATAACGTTATACGTTATAAAGTAATACTATATAACGTCATACGTTACAACGTAATACTATATAACGTTACACGTTGTATGGTAATAGTGTATAACGTTATACGTTACAACGTAATACTATTTAACATTATACGTTATAACGTCATACTATATAACGTTATATGTTTTATCGTAATACTACATAACGGTAAACGATATAACGTCATACCATTAACGTTACACGTTGTATGGTAATAGTATATGACGTTATACGTTACAACGTAATGCTATTTAACGTTATACGTTATAACGTAACACTATATAACGTTACACGTAGTATGGTAATAGTATATGACGTTATACGTTATAACGTAATACTATATAACGTCATACGTTACGACGTAATACTATATAACGTTACACGTTGTATGGTAATAGTATATGACGTTATACGTTACAACGTAATACTATATAACGTCATACGTTACATCGTAATACTATATAACGTTACACGTTGTATGGTAATAGTATATAACGTGATACGTTGTATGGTAATAGTATATAACGTTATACGTTACATCGTAATACTCTTTGACGTTATACGTTATAACGTAATACTATATAACGTTACACGTTATATCGTAATAGTATATAACGTTATACGTTATAACGTAATACTACATAACGTTAAACGTTACAACGTAATACTATATAACGTTACACGTTGTATGGTAATAGTATATCACGTTATACGCTATAACGTAATACTATATAACGTTACACGTTATATCGTAATAGTATATAACGTTACACGTTCTATGGTAATAATATATAACGTTATACGTTACAACGTAATACTATTTAACGTTATACGTTATAACGTAGTACTATATAACGTTACACGTAGTATGGTAACAGTATATAACGTTATACGTTACAACGTAATACTATTTAACGTTATACGTTATAACGTAATACTATATAACGTTATACGTTATAAAGTAATACTATATAACGTCATACGTTACAACGTAATACTATATAACGTTACACGTTGTATGGTAATAGTGTATAACGTTATACGTCACAACGTAATACTATTTAATATTATACGTTATAACGTCATACTATATAACGTTATATGTTTTATCGTAATACTACATAACGGTAAACGATATAACGTCATACCATTAACGTTACACGTTGTATGGTAATAGTATATGACGTTATACGTTACAACGTAATGCTATTTAACGTTATACGTTATAGCGTAATACTATGTAACGTTAAACGTTATAACGTCATACTATATAACGTTACACGTTGTATGGTAATTGTATATGACGTTATACGTTATAACGTAATACTATATAACGTCATACGTTACAACGTAATACTATATAACGTTACACGTTGTATGGTAATAGTATATAACGTTATACGTTATAACGTAATACTACAGAACGTTAAACGATATAACGTCATACTATATAACGTTACACGTTGTATGGCAATAGTATATGACGTTATACGTTATAACGTAATACTATATAACGATACACGTTATAACGTAATACTATATAACGTTACACGTTATAACGTAATACTATATAACGTTACACGTTATATCGTAATAGTATATAACGTTACACGTTGTATGGTAATAGTATATAACGTTATACATTACAACGTAATACTATTTAACGTTATACGTTATAACGTAACACTATATAACGTTACACGTAGTATGGTAATAGTATATGACGTTATACGTTATAACGTAATACTATATAACGTCATACGTTACGACGTAATACTATATAACGTTACACGTTGTATGGTAATAGTATATGACGTTATACGTTATAACGTAATACTATATAACGTCATACGTTACATCGTAATACTATATAACGTTACACGTTGTATGGTAATAGTATATAACGTGATACGTTGTATGGTAATAGTATATAACGTTATACGTTACAACGTAATACTATTTGACGTTATACGTTATAACGTAATACTATATAACGTTACACGTTATATCGTAATAGTATATAACGTTATACGTTATAAAGTAATACTATATAACGTCATACGTTACAACGTAATACTATATAACGTTACACGTTGTATGGTAATAGTGTATAACGTTATACGTTACAACGTAATACTATTTAACATTATACGTTATAACGTCATACTATATAACGTTATATGTTTTATCGTAATACTACATAACGGTAAGCGATATAACGTCATACCATTAACGTTACACGTTGTATGGTAATAGTATATGACGTTATACGTTACAACGTAATACTATTTAACGTTATACGTTATAGCGTAATACTATATAACGTTAAACGTTATAACGTCATACTATATAACGTTACACGTTGTATGGTAATTGTATATGACGTTATACGTTATAACGTAATACTATATAACGTCATACGTTACAACGTAATACTATATAACGTTACACGTTGTATGGTAATAGTATATAACGTTATACGTTATAACGTAATACTACAGAACGTTAAACGATATAACGTCATACTATATAACGTTACACGTTGTATGGCAATAGTATATGACGTTATACGTTATAACGTAATACTATATAACGATACACGTTATAACGTAATACTATATAACGTTACACGTTATAACGTAATACTATATAACGTTACACGTTATATCGTAATAGTATATAACGTTACACGTTGTATGGTAATAGTATATAACGTTATACATTACAACGTAATACTATTTAACGTTATACGTTATAACGTAACACTATATAACGTTACACGTAGTATGGTAATAGTATATGACGTTATACGTTATAACGTAATACTATATAACGTCATACGTTACGACGTAATACTATATAACGTTACACGTTGTATGGTAATAGTATATGACGTTATACGTTATAACGTAATACTATATAACGTCATACGTTACATCGTAATACTATATAACGTTACACGTTGTATGGTAATAGTATATAACGTGATACGTTGTATGGTAATAGTATATAACGTTATACGTTACAACGTAATACTATTTGACGTTATACGTTATAACGTAATACTATATAACGTTACACGTTATATCGTAATAGTATATAACGTTATACGTTATAACGTAATACTACATAACGTTAAACGTTACAACGTAATACTATATAACGTTACACGTTGTATGGTAATAGTATATGACGTTATACGTTATAACGTAATACTATATAACGTTACACGTTATATCGTAATAGTATATAACGTTACACGTTCTATGGTAATAATATATAACGTTGTACGTTACAACGTAATACTATTTAACGTTATACGTTATAACGTAGTACTATATAACGTTACACGTAGTATGGTAACAGTATATAACGTTATACGTTACAACGTAATACTATTTAACGTTATACGTTATAACGTAATACTATAAAACGTTACACGTAGGATGGTAATAGTATATAACGTTATACGCTACAACGTAATACTATTTAACGTTATACGTTATAACGTAATACTATATAACGTTATACGTTATAAAGTAATACTATATAACGTCATACGTTACAACGTAATACTATATAACGTTACACGTTGTATGGTAATAGTGTATAACGTTATACGTTACAACGTAATACTATTTAACATTATACGTTATAACGTCATACTATATAACGTTATATGTTTTATCGTAATACTACATAACGGTAAACGATATAACGTCATACCATTAACGTTACACGTTGTATGGTAATAGTATATGACGTTATACGTTACAACGTAATACTATATAACGTTACACGTTATATCGTAATAGTATATAACGTTACACGTTGTATGGTAATAGTATATAACGTTATACATTACAACGTAATACTATTTAACGTTATACGTTATAACGTAACACTATATAACGTTACACGTAGTATGGTAATAGTATATGACGTTATACGTTATAACGTAATACTATATAACGTCATACGTTACGACGTAATACTATATAACGTTACACGTTGTATGGTAATAGTATATGACGTTATACGTTATAACGTAATACTATATAACGTCATACGTTACATCGTAATACTATATAACGTTACACGTTGTATGGTAATAGTATATAACGTGATACGTTGTATGGTAATAGTATATAACGTTATACGTTACAACGTAATACTATTTGACGTTATACGTTATAACGTAATACTATATAACGTTACACGTTATAACGTAATACTATATAACGTTACACGTTACAACGTAATACTATATAACGTTACACGTTGTATGGTAATAGTATATAACGTTATACGTTATAACGTAATACTACAGAACGTTAAACGATATAACGTCATACTATATAACGTTACACGTTGTATGGCAATAGTATATGACGTTATACGTTATAACGTAATGCTATATAACGATACACGTTATAACGTAATACTATATAACGTTACACGTTATAACGTAATACTATATAACGTTACACGTTATATCGTAATAGTATATAACGATACACGTTATAACGTAATACTATATAACGTTACACGTTATAACGTAATACTATATAACGTTACACGTTATATCGTAATAGTATATAACGTTACACGTTGTATGGTAATAGTATATAACGTTATACGTTATAACGTAATACTACAGAACGTTAAACGATATAACGTCATACTATATAACGTTACACGTTGTATGGCAGTAGTATATGACGTGATAGGGTTATTACGTAATACTATATAACGTTATACGTTATAACGTAACACTACAGATCGTTAAACGTTATAACGTAATACTATATAACGTTACACGTTGTATGGTAATAGTATATGACGTTATACGTTATAACATAATACTATATAACGTCATATGTTATAACGTAATACCATATAACGTTATATGTTTTATCGTAATACCACATAACCTTAAACGTTATAACGTCATACCATTAACGTTACACGCTGTATGGTATTAGTATATGACGTTATACGTTACAACGTAATACTATTTATCGTTATACGTTACAACGTAAGACTATTTATCGTTATACGTTATAACGTAATACTATATAACGTTAAACGTTATAACGTCATACTATGTAACGTTACACGTAGTATGGTAATAGTATATGACGTTATACGTTATAACGTAATACTATATAACGTCATACGTTACAACGTAATACTATATAACGTTACACGTTGTATGGTAATAGTATATGACGTTATACGTTATAACGTAATACTATATAACGTCATACGTTACAACGTAATACTATATAACGTTACACGTTGTATGGTTATAGTATATGACGTCATACGTTATAACGTAATACTATATAACGTTGCACGTTATATCGCAATAGTGTATAACGTTACACGTTGTGTGGTAATAGTATATAACGCTATGCATTACAAAGTAATACTATTTAACGTTATACGTTATAACGTAATACTATATAACGTTACACGTAGTATGGTAATAGTATATGACGTTATACGTTATAACGTAATACTATATAACGTCATACGTTACAACGTAAAACTATATGACGTTACACGTTATATCGTAATAATATATAACGTTATACGTTACAACGTAATACTATTTAACGTTATACGTTATAACGTAGTACTATATAACGTTACACGTAGTATGGTAACAGTATATAACGTTATACGTTACAACGTAATACTATTTAACGTTGCACGTTTTATCGCAATAGTGTATAACGTTACACGTTGTGTGGTAATAGTATATAACGCTATACATTACAAAGTAATACTATTTAACGTTATACGTTATAACGTAATACTATATAACGTTACACGTTGTATGGTAATAGCATATGACGTTATACGTTATATCGTAATACTATATAACGTCATACGTTACATGGTAATACTATATAACGTTACACGTTGTATGGTAATCGTATATAACGTTATACGTTGTATGGTAATAGTATATAACGTTATAAGTTACAACGTAATACTATTTGACGTTATACGTTATAACGTAATACTATATAACGTTATATGTTTTAACGTAATACTACATAATGTTAAACGTTATAACGTCATACTATATAATGTTACACGTCGTATGGTAATAGTATTTGACGTTATACGTTGTAACGTAATACTATATAACGTCATACGTTACAACGTAATACTATATAACGTTACACGTTGTATGGTAATAGTATATAATGTTATACGTTATATCGTAATGGCACATAACGCTATAACTTATAACGTAATACTGTATAACGTTATCCGTTATAACGTAACACTATATACCGTTATACGTTATAACGTAATACTATATAACGTTACACGTTGTATGGTAATAGTATATAACGCTATACGTTAGAACGTAATACTATATAACGTCATACGTTACAACGTAATACTATATAACGTCACACGTTGTATGGTAATGGTATATAACGTTATACCTTATAACGTAATACTAGATAACGTAAAACGTTATAACGTCATACCATATAAAGTTACACGTTGTATGGTAATAGTATATAACGTTATACGTTACAAGGTAATACTATATAACGTTACACGTTATATCGTAATAGTGTATAACGCTATACGTTATAACGTAATACTCTATAACGTTATACGTTACAACGTAATAGTATATAACGTCATACGTTACAACGTAATACTATATAACGATACACGTTGTATGGTAATAGTATATAATGTTATACGTTATATCGTAATGGTACATAACGCTATACCTTATAACGTAATACTGTATAACGTTATCCGTTATAACGTAACACTATATACCGTTATACGTTATAACGTAATACTATATAACGTTACACGTTGTATGGTAATAGTATATAACGCTATACGTTATAACGTAATTCTCTATAACGTTATACGTTAGAACGTAATACTATATAACGTCTAACGTTACAACGTAATACCATATAACGTTACACGTTGTATGGTAATAGTATATAGTGTTATACGTTATATCGTAATAGTACATAACGCTATACCTTATAACATAATACTGTATAACGTTATACGTTAGAACGTAATACTATATAACGTCATACGTTACAACGTAATACTATATAACGTCACACGTTGTATGGTAATGGTATATAACGTTATACCTTATAACGTAATACTATATAACGTTGGACGGTATAACCTAATACTATATAACGTTACACGTTGTATGGTAATAGTATATAACGTTATACGTTACAACGTAATACTGTATAACGTTAGACGTTGTAACGTAATACTATATAACGTCATACGGTACAACGTAATACTATGTAACGTTACACGTTGTATGGTAATAGTACATAAAGTTATACGTTATAACGTAATACTATATAACGTTGGACGGTATAACGTAATACTATATAAAGTTACACGTTGTATGGTAATAGTATATAACGTTATACGTTACAAGGTAATACTATATAACGTTACACGTTATATCGTAATAGTGTATAACGCTATACGTTATAACGTAATACTCTATAACGTTATACGTTAGAACGTAATAGTATATAACGTCATACGTTACAACGTAATACTATATAACGTTACACGTTGTATGGTAATAGTACATAACGTTAAACGTCATAACGTAATACTACATAACGTAAAACGTTATAACGTAATACTATATAACGTTACACGTTGTATGGTAATTGTATATCACGTTACACGTTATATCGTAATACTATATAACGTTACGCGTTGCATAGCAGTATTATGTAACGTTATACGTTATAACGTAATACTATATAACGTTATATGTTTTAAGGTAATACTACGTAACGTTAAACGTTATAACGTCATACTATGTAACGTTACACGTTGTATGGTTATAGTATATGACGTCATACGTTATAACGTAATACTATATAACGTGTAACGTTATAACGTCATACTATATAAAGTTACACGTTGTATGGTAATAGTATATGACGTTATACGTTATAACCTAATACTATATAACGTTACACGTTATATCGTAATAGTGTATAACGTTACACGTTGTATGGTAATAGTATATAACGTTATACATTACAAAGTAATATTATTTAACGTTATACGTTATAACGTAATACTATATAACGTTACACGTAGTATGGTAATAGTATATGACGTTATACGTTACAACGTAATACTATATAACGTCATACGTTACAACGTAATACTATATAACGTTACACGTTATATCGTAATAGTATATAACGTTATACGTTATAACGTAATACTACAGAACGTTAAACGTTATAACGTAATACTATATAACGTTACACGTTGTATGGTAATAGTATATGACGTTATACGTTATAACGTAAAACTATATAACGTCATACGTTACATCGTAATACTATATAACGTTACACGTTGTATGGTAATAGTATATAACGTTATACGTTGTATGGTAATAGTATATAACGTTATACGTTACAACGTAATACTATTTGACGTTATACGTTATAACGTAATACTATATAACGTTATATGTTTTAACGTAATACTACATAACGTTAAACGTTATAACGTCATACTATATAACGTTACACGTTGTATGGTAATAGTATATGACGTTATACGTTATAACGTAGTACTATATAACGATACACGTTATATCGTAATAGTATATAACGTTATACGTTATGACGTAATACTACATAACGTTAAACGATATAACATCATACTATATAACGTTACACGTTGTATGATATTTAGTATTTGACGTTATACGTTATTACGTAATACTATATAACGTTATACGTTATAACGAAATACTATATAACGTCATACGTTACAACGTAATACTATATAATGTTACACGTTGTATGGTAATAGTATATGACGTTATACGTTATAACGTAATACTATATAACGTTACACGTTGTATGGTAATAGTATGTGACGTTATACGCTATTACGTAATACTATATAACGCTATACGTTATAACGTAATACTATATAACGGAATATGTTATAACGTAATACTACATAACGTTAAGCGTTATAACGTAATACTATATAACGCCATATGTTATATCGTAATACTATATAACGTGATACGTTATAGAGTAATATTATATACTGTTATACGTTATAACGTAATACTGTATAATGTTACACGTTGTATGGTAATAGTATATAACTTTATACGATATAACGTAATACTCTATAACGTTATACGTTAGAACGTAATTCTATATAACTTCACACGTTACAGCGTAATACCATATAACGTTACACGTTGTATGGTAATAGTATATAATGTTATACGTTATATAGTAATAGTATATAACGTTATACGTTGTAACGTAATACTCTATAACGTTATACGTTAGAACGTAATACCATATAACGGTATATGTTATAACGTAATACTACATAACGTTAAACGTTGTATAGTAATAGTATATAATGTTATACGTTGTATGGTAATAGTATATGACGTTAAACGTTATGACGTAATACTATATAACGCTATACGTTATAACGTAATACTATATAACGCTATACGTTATAACGTAATACTATATAACGCTATACTTTATAATGTAACACTATATAACGTTATATGTTATAACGTAATACTATGTAACGTTACCCGTTGTATAGTAATAGCATGTAACGTTACACGTTGTATCTCAATACTATATAACGTTACACGTTATATCGTAATACTATATAACGTTACACGTTGTATGGTAATAGTATATAATGTTATACGTTATATCGTAATAGTACATAACGCTATACCTTATAACGTAATATTGTATAACGTTATACGTTATAACGTAACACTATATACCGTTATACGTTATAACGTAATACTATATAACGTTACACGTTGTATGGTAACACTATATAACGCTATACGTTATAACGTAATACTACAGAACGTTAAACGTTATAACGTAATACTATATAACGTTACACGTTGTATGGTAATACTCTATAACGTTATACGTTAGAACGTAATACTATATAACGTCATACGTTACAACGTTATACTATATAACGTTACACGTTGTATGGTAATACTATATAACGTTACACGTTGTATGGTAATAGTATATAACGTTATACGTTATATCGTAATGGTATATAACGTCATACGTTACAACGTAATACTATATAACGTTACACGTTATATCGTAATAGTATATAACGTTATACGTTATAACGTAATACTACAGAACGTTAAACGTTATAACGTAATACTATATAACGTTACACGTTGTATGGTAATACTCTATAACGTTATACGTTAGAACGTAATACTATATAACGTCATACGTTACAACGTTATACTATATAACGTTACACGTTGTATGGTAATACTATATAACGTTACACGTTGTATGGTAATAGTATATAACGTTATACGTTATATCGTAATGGTATATAACGTCATACGTTACAACGTAATACTATATAACGTTACACGTTATATCGTAATAGTATATAACGTTATACGTTATAACGTAATACTACAGAACGTTAAACGTTATAACGTAATACTATATAACGTTACACGTTGTATGGTAATACTCTATAACGTTATACGTTATATCGTAATAGTATATAACGTTATACGTTATAACGTAATACTACAGAACGTTAAACGTTATAACGTAATACTATATAACGTTACACGTTGTATGGTAATACTCTATAACGTTATACGTTAGAACGTAATACTATATAACGTCATACGTTACAACGTTATACTATATAACGTTACACGTTGTATGGTAATACTATATAACGTTACACGTTGTATGGTAATAGTATATAACGTTATACGTTATATCGTAATGGTATATAACGTTATACGTTGTAACGAAATACTATATAACGTTATTCGTTATAACGTATTACTATTTAACGTTATATGTTATAACGTAATAGCATATAACGTTCAGCGTTAAAACGTAATACTATATAACGTTACACGTTGTATTGTAATAGTATATAACGTTACACGTTGTAATGTAATAGTATATAACGTTATAAGTTGTAACGTAACACTATATAACGTTATACGTTATACCGTGATAGTACATAACGGTTTACGTTATATCGTAATAGTATATAACGTTACACGTTGTATAGTAATGGTATTTACCGTTATACGTTATATCGTAATGGTATATAACGTTATACGTTATATCGTAATAGTATATAACGTCATACGTTATATCGTAATGGTATATAACGTCATACGTTGTAACGAAATACTATATAACGTTATTCGTTATAACGTAATATAATATAACGTTACACGTTGTATGGTAATAGTATAAGACCTTATACGTTTTAATGTAATACTATATAACGTTATACGTTATAATGTAATACTATATAACGTTGTACATTATAACGTAATACTATATCACGTTATACGTTATAAGGTAATAGTACATAACGTTTTACGTTATAACCTAATACTATATCACGTTATACGTTACAACGTAACACTATATAACGTTATACGTTATAACATAATCCTATATAACGTTACACGTTGTATAGTAATAGTATATAACGTTATACGTTATATCGTAATGGCATATAACGTTATACGTTGTAACGAAATACTATATAACGTTATTAGTTATAACGTAATACTATTTAACGTTATACGGTATAACGTAATAGGATATAACGTTCAGCGTTAAAACGTAATCCTATATAACGTTACACGTTGTATTGTAATAGTATATAACGTTACACGTTGTAATGTAATAGTATATAACGTTATACGTTATAACGTAACACTATATAACGTTATACGTTATACCGTGATAGTACATAACGGTTTACGTTATATCGTAATAGTATATAACGTTATATGTTACGACGTAATACTTCATAACGTTAAACGATATAACGTCATACTATATAACGTTACACGTTGTATGGTAATTGTATATGACGTTATACGTTATAACGTAATACTATATAACGTCATACGTTACAACGTAATACTATATAACGTTACACGTTGTATGGTAATAGTATATAACGTTATACGTTATAACGTAATACTACAGAACGTTAAACGATATAACGTCATACTATATAACGTTACACGTTGTATGGCAATAGTATATAACGTTACACGTTGTATGGTAATAGTATATAACGTTATACGTTATATCGTAATGGTATATAACGTCATACGTTACAACGTAATACTATATAACGTTACACGTTATATCGTAATAGTATATAACGTTATACGTTATAACGTAATACTACAGAACGTTAAACGTTATAACGTAATACTATATAACGTTACACGTTGTATGGTAATACTCTATAACGTTATACGTTATATCGTAATAGTATATAACGTTATACGTTATAACGTAATACTACAGAACGTTAAACGTTATAACGTAATACTATATAACGTTACACGTTGTATGGTAATACTCTATAACGTTATACGTTAGAACGTAATACTATATAACGTCATACGTTACAACGTTATACTATATAACGTTACACGTTGTATGGTAATACTATATAACGTTACACGTTGTATGGTAATAGTATATAACGTTATACGTTATATCGTAATGGTATATAACGTTATACGTTGTAACGAAATACTATATAACGTTATTCGTTATAACGTATTACTATTTAACGTTATATGTTATAACGTAATAGCATATAACGTTCAGCGTTAAAACGTAATACTATATAACGTTACACGTTGTATTGTAATAGTATATAACGTTACACGTTGTAATGTAATAGTATATAACGTTATAAGTTGTAACGTAACACTATATAACGTTATACGTTATACCGTGATAGTACATAACGGTTTACGTTATATCGTAATAGTATATAACGTTACACGTTGTATAGTAATGGTATTTACCGTTATACGTTATATCGTAATGGTATATAACGTTATACGTTATATCGTAATAGTATATAACGTCATACGTTATATCGTAATGGTATATAACGTCATACGTTGTAACGAAATACTATATAACGTTATTCGTTATAACGTAATATAATATAACGTTACACGTTGTATGGTAATAGTATAAGACCTTATACGTTTTAATGTAATACTATATAACGTTATACGTTATAATGTAATACTATATAACGTTGTACATTATAACGTAATACTATATCACGTTATACGTTATAAGGTAATAGTACATAACGTTTTACGTTATAACCTAATACTATATCACGTTATACGTTACAACGTAACACTATATAACGTTATACGTTATAACATAATCCTATATAACGTTACACGTTGTATAGTAATAGTATATAACGTTATACGTTATATCGTAATGGCATATAACGTTATACGTTGTAACGAAATACTATATAACGTTATTAGTTATAACGTAATACTATTTAACGTTATACGGTATAACGTAATAGCATATAACGTTCAGCGTTAAAACGTAATCCTATATAACGTTACACGTTGTATTGTAATAGTATATAACGTTACACGTTGTAATGTAATAGTATATAACGTTATACGTTATAACGTAACACTATATAACGTTATACGTTATACCGTGATAGTACATAACGGTTTACGTTATATCGTAATAGTATATAACGTTATATGTTACGACGTAATACTTCATAACGTTAAACGATATAACGTCATACTATATAACGTTACACGTTGTATGGTAATTGTATATGACGTTATACGTTATAACGTAATACTATATAACGTCATACGTTACAACGTAATACTATATAACGTTACACGTTGTATGGTAATAGTATATAACGTTATACGTTATAACGTAATACTACAGAACGTTAAACGATATAACGTCATACTATATAACGTTACACGTTGTATGGCAATAGTATATGACGTTATACGTTATAACGTAATACTATATAACGATACACGTTATAACGTAATACAATATAACGTTACACGTTATAACGTAATACTATATAACGTTACACGTTATATCGTAATAGTATATAACGTTACACGTTGTATGGTAATAGTATATAACGTTATACATTACAACGTAATACTATTTAACGTTATACGTTATAACGTAACACTATATAACGTTACACGTAGTATGGTAATAGTATATGACGTTATACGTTATAACGTAATACTATATAACGTCATACGTTACGACGTAATACTATATAACGTTACACGTTGTATGGTAATAGTATATGACGTTATACGTTATAACGTAATACTATATAACGTCATACGTTACATCGTAATACTATATAACGTTACACGTTGTATGGTAATAGTATATAACGTGATACGTTGTATGGTAATAGTATATAACGTTATACGTTACAACGTAATACTATTTGACGTTATACGTTATAACGTATTACTATATAACGTTACACGTTATATCGTAATAGTATATAACGTTACACGTTATAACGTAATACTACAGAACGTTAAACGATATAACGTCATACTATATAACGTTACACGTTGTATGGTAATAGTATATGACGTTATACGTTATAACGTAATACTATATAACGTTACACGTTATATCGTAATAGTATATAACGTTACAAGTTGTATGGTAATAGTATATAACGATATACGTTACAACGTAATACTATTTATCGTTATACGTTATAACGTAATACTATATAACGTTACACGTTATATCGTAATGGTATATAACGTTATACGTTATAACGTAATACTACAGAACGTTAAACGATATAACGTCATACTATATAACGTTACACGTTGTATGGTAATAGTATATAACGATATACGTTACAACGTAATACTATTTATCGTTATACGTTATAACGTCATACTATATAACGTTACACGTTGTATGGTAATAGTATATGACGTTATACGTTATAACGTAATACTATATAACGTCACGCGTTACAACGTAATACTATATAACGTTACACGTTGTATGGTAATAGTATATAACGTTATACATTACAACGTAATACTATTTAACGTTATACGTTGTAACGTAATACTACATAACGTTATATGTTTTATCGTAATACTACATAACGGTAAACGATATAACGTCATACCATTAACGTTACACGTTGTATGGTAATTGTATATGACGTTATACGTCATAACGTAATACTATATAACGTCATATGTTATAACGTAATACCATATAACGTTATATGTTTTATCGTAATACTACATAACGTTAAACGTTATAACGTCATACCGTTAACGTTACACGTTGTATGGTAATAGTGTATGACGTTATACGTTACAACGTAATACTATTTAACGTTATACGTTATAACGTAATACTATATAACATTACACGTTATATCGTAATAGTATATAACGTTACACGTTGTATGGTAATAGTATATAACGATATACGTTACAACGTAATACTATTTATCGTTATACGTTATAACGTAATACTATATAACGTTACACGTTATATCGTAATAGTATATAACGTTATACGTTATAACGTAATACTACATAACGTTAAACGTTACAACGTAATACTATATAACGTTACACGTTGTATGGTAATAGTATATGACGTTATACGTTATAACGTAATACTATATAACGTTACACGTAGGATGGTAATAGTATATAACGTTATACGCTACAACGTAATACTATTTAACGTTATACGTTATAACGTAATACTATATAACGTTATACGTTATAAAGTAATACTATACAACGTCATACGTTACAACGTAATACTATATAACGTTACACGTTGTATGGTAATTGTATATGACGTTATACGTTATAACGTAATACTATATAACGTCACGCGTTACAACGTAATACTATATAACGTTACACGTTGTGTGGTAATTGTATATGACGTTATACGTTATAACGTAATACTATATAACGTCATATGTTATAACGTAATACCATATAACGTTATATGTTTTATCGTAATACTACATAAATTTAAACGTTATAACGTCATACCATTAACGTTACACGTTGTATGGTAATCGTATATGACGTTATGCGTTACAACGTAATACTATTTAACGTTATACGTTATAGCGTAATACGATATAACGTTAAACGTTATAACGTCATACTATATAACGTTACACGTTGTATGGTAATTGTATATGACGTTATACTTTTAACGTAATACTATATAACGTCATACGTTACAACGTAATACTATATAACGTTACACGTTGTATGGTAATAGTATATAACGTTATACGTTATATCGTAATAGTATATAACGTTATACGTTATAACGTAACACTATTTAACGTTATACGTTATAACGTAATACTATATAAAGTTACACGTTTCATGGTATTTGGATATGACCTTATACGTTATAACGTAATACTATATAACGTCATACGTTACAACGTAATACTATATAACGTTACACATTATACCGTAAAACTATATAACGTTACCCGTTGTATGGTAATAGTATATGACGTTATACGTTATAACGTAATACTATATAACGATACACGTTACATCGTAATAGTATATAACGTTATATGTTATGACGTAATACTTCATAACGTTAAACGATATAACGTCATACTATATAACGTTACACGTTGTATGGTATTTAGTATATGACGTGATACGTTATTACGTAATACTATATAACGTTATACGTTATAACGTAACACTACAGATCGTTAAACGTTATAACGTAATACTATATAACGTTACACGTTGTATGGTAATAGTATATAACGTTATACATTACAACGTAATACTATTTAACGTTATACGTTATAACGTAACACTATATAACGTTACACGTAGTATGGTAATAGTATATGACGTTATACGTTATAACGTAATACTATATAACGTCATACGTTACGACGTAATACTATATAACGTTACACGTTGTATGGTAATAGTATATGACGTTATACGTTATAACGTAATACTATATAACGTCATACGTTACATCGTAATACTATATAACGTTACACGTTGTATGGTAATAGTATATAACGTGATACGTTGTATGGTAATAGTATATAACGTTATACGTTACAACGTAATACTATTTGACGTTATACGTTATAACGTAATACTATATAACGTTACACGTTATATCGTAATAGTATATAACGTTATACGTTATAACGTAATACTACATAACGTTAAACGTTACAACGTAATACTATATAACGTTACACGTTGTGTGGTAATAGTATATGACGTTATACGTTATAACGTAATACTATATAACGTTACACGTTATATCGTAATAGTATATAACGTTATACGTTATAACGTAATACTACATAACGTTAAACGTTACAACGTAATACTATATAACGTTACACGTTGTATGGCAATAGTATATGACGTTATACGTTATAACGTAATACTATATAACGTTACACGTTACAACGTAATACTATATAACGTTACACGTTGTATGGTAATAGTATATGACGTTATACGTTACAACGTAATGCTATTTAACGTTATACGTTATAACGTAACACTATATAACGTTACACGTAGTATGGTAAGAGTATATGACGTTATACGTTATAACGTAATACTATATAACGTCATACGTTACGACGTAATACTATATAACGTTACACGTTGTATGGTAATAGTATATGACGTTATACGTTATAACGTAATACTATATAACGTCATACGTTACATCGTAATACTATATAACGTTACACGTTGTATGGTAATAGTATATAACGTGATACGTTGTATGGTAATAGTATATAACGTTATACGTTACATCGTAATACTCTTTGACGTTATACGTTATAACGTAATACTATATAACGTTACACGTTATATCGTAATAGTATATAACGTTATACGTTATAACGTAATACTACATAACGTTAAACGTTACAACGTAATACTATATAACGTTACACGTTGTATGGTAATAGTATATGACGTTATACGCTATAACGTAATACTATATAACGTTACACGTTATATCGTAATAGTATATAACGTTACACGTTCTATGGTAATAATATATAACGTTATACGTTACAACGTAATACTATTTAACGTTATACGTTATAGCGTAATACTATATAACGTTAAACGTTATAACGTCATACTATATAACGTTACACGTTATATCGTAATAGTATATAACGTTATACGTTATAACGTAATACTACATAACGTTAAACGTTACATCGTAATACTATATAACGTTACACGTTGTATGGTAATCGTATATAACGTTACACGTTGTATGGTAATAGTATATAACGTTATACATTACAACGTAATACTATTTAACGTTATACGTTATAACGTAACACTATATAACGTTACACGTAGTATGGTAATAGTATATGACGTTATACGTTATAACGTAATACTATATAACGTCATACGTTACGACGTAATACTATATAACGTTACACGTTGTATGGTAATAGTATATGACGTTATACGTTATAACGTAATACTATATAACGTCATACGTTACATCGTAAAACTATATAACGTTACACGTTGTATGGTAATAGTATATAACGTGATACGTTGTATGGTAATAGTATATAACGTTATACGTTACAACGTAATACTATTTGACGTTATACGTTATAACGTAATACTATATAACGTTACACGTTATATCGTAATAGTATATAACGTTATACGTTATAAAGTAATACTATATAACGTCATACGTTACAACGTAATACTATATAACGTTACACGTTGTATGGTAATAGTGTATAACGTTATACGTTACAACGTAATACTATTTAACATTATACGTTATAACGTCATACTATATAACGTTATATGTTTTATCGTAATACTACATAACGGTAAACGATATAACGTCATACCATTAACGTTACACGTTGTATGGTAATAGTATATGACGTTATACGTTACAACGTAATACTATTTAACGTTATACGTTATAGCGTAATACTATATAACGTTAAACGTTATAACGTCATACTATATAACGTTACACGTTGTATGGTAATTGTATATGACGTTATACGTTATAACGTAATACTATATAACGTCATACGTTACAACGTAATACTATATAACGTTACACGTTGTATGGTAATAGTATATAACGTTATACGTTATAACGTAATACTACAGAACGTTAAACGATATAACGTCATACTATATAACGTTACACGTTGTATGGCAATAGTATATGACGTTATACGTTATAACGTAATACTATATAACGATACACGTTATAACGTAATACTATATAACGTTACACGTTATAACGTAATACTATATAACGTTATACGTTATATCGTAATACTATATAACGTTACACGTTGTATGGTAATAGTATATAACGTTATACGTTACAACGTAATACTATTTAACGTTATACGTTATAACGTAACACTATATAACGTTACACGTAGTATGGTAATAGTATATGACGTTATACGTTATAACGTAATACTATATAACGTCATACGTTACGACGTAATACTATATAACGTTACACGTTGTATGGTAATAGTATATGACGTTATACGTTATAACGTAATACTATATAACGTCATACGTTACATCGTAATACTATATAACGTTACACGTTGTATGGTAATAGTATATAACGTGATACGTTGTATGGTAATAGTATATAACGTTATACGTTACAACGTAATACTATTTGACGTTATACGTTATAACGTAATACTATATAACGTTACACGTTATATCGTAATAGTATATAACGTTATACGTTATAACGTAATACTACATAACGTTAAACGTTACAACGTAATACTATATAACGTTACACGTTGTATGGTAATAGTATATGACGTTATACGTTATAACGTAATACTATATAACGTTACACGTTATATCGTAATAGTATATAACGTTACACGTTCTATGGTAATAATATATAACGTTATACGTTACAACGTAATACTATTTAACGTTATACGTTATAACGTAGTACTATATAACGTTACACGTAGTATGGTAACAGTATATAACGTTATACGTTACAACGTAATACTATTTAACGTTATACGTTATAACGTAATACTATAAAACGTTACACGTAGGATGGTAATAGTATATAACGTTATACGCTACAACGTAATACTATTTAACGTTATACGTTATAACGTAATACTATATAACGTTATACGTTATAAAGTAATACTATATAACGTCATACGTTACAACGTAATACTATATAACGTTACACGTTGTATGGTAATAGTGTATAACGTTATACGTTACAACGTAATACTATTTAACATTATACGTTATAACGTCATACTATATAACGTTATATGTTTTATCGTAATACTACATAACGGTAAACGATATAACGTCATACCATTAACGTTACACGTTGTATGGTAATAGTATATGACGTTATACGTTACAACGTAATACTATTTAACGTTATACATTATAGCGTAATACTATATAACGTTAAACGTTATAACGTCATACTATATAACGTTACACGTTGTATGGTAATTGTATATGACGTTATACGTTATAACGTAATACTATATAACGTCATACGTTACAACGTAATACTATATAACGTTACACGTTGTATGGTAATAGTATATAACGTTATACGTTATAACGTAATACTACAGAACGTTAAACGATATAACGTCATACTATATAACGTTACACGTTGTATGGCAATAGTATATGACGTTATACGTTATAACGTAATACTATATAACGATACACGTTATAACGTAATACTATATAACGTTACACGTTATAACGTAATACTATATAACGTTACACGTTATATCGTAATAGTATATAACGATACACGTTATAACGTAATACTATATAACGTTACACGTTATAACGTAATACTATATAACGTTACACGTTATATCGTAATAGTATATAACGTTACACGTTGTATGGTAATAGTATATAACGTTATACGTTATAACGTAATACTACAGAACGTTAAACGATATAACGTCATACTATATAACGTTACACGTTGTATGGCAGTAGTATATGACGTGATAGGGTTATTACGTAATACTATATAACGTTATACGTTATAACGTAACACTACAGATCGTTAAACGTTATAACGTAATACTATATAACGTTACACGTTGTATGGTAATAGTATATGACGTTATACGTTATAACATAATACTATATAACGTCATATGTTATAACGTAATACCATATAACGTTATATGTTTTATCGTAATACCACATAACCTTAAACGTTATAACGTCATACCATTAACGTTACACGCTGTATGGTATTAGTATATGACGTTATACGTTACAACGTAATACTATTTATCGTTATACGTTACAACGTAAGACTATTTATCGTTATACGTTATAACGTAATACTATATAACGTTAAACGTTATAACGTCATACTATGTAACGTTACACGTTGTATAGTAACAGTATATAACGTTATACATTACAACGTAATACTATTTAACGTTATACGTTATAACGTAATACTATATAACGTTACACGTAGTATGGTAATAGTATATGACGTTATACGTTATAACGTAATACTATATAACGTCATACGTTACAACGTAATACTATATAACGTTACACGTTGTATGGTTATAGTATATGACGTCATACGTTATAACGTAATACTATATAACGTTGCACGTTATATCGCAATAGTGTATAACGTTACACGTTGTGTGGTAATAGTATATAACGCTATACATTACAAAGTAATACTATTTAACGTTATACGTTATAACGTAATACTATATAACGTTACACGTAGTATGGTAATAGTATATGACGTTATACGTTATAACGTAATACTATATAACGTCATACGTTACAACGTAAAACTATATAACGTTACACGTTATATCGTAATAATATATAACGTTATACGTTACAACGTAATACTATTTAACGTTATACGTTATAACGTAATACTATATAACGTTACACGTAGTATGGTAATAGTATATGACGTTATACGTTATAACATAATACTATATAACGTCATATGTTATAACGTAATACCATATAACGTTATATGTTTTATCGTAATACCACATAACCTTAAACGTTATAACGTCATACCATTAACGTTACACGCTGTATGGTATTAGTATATAACGTTATACGTTACAACGTAATACTATTTAACGTTGCACGTTATATCGCAATAGTGTATAACGTTACACGTTGTGTGGTAATAGTATATAACGCTATACATTACAAAGTAATACTATTTAACGTTATACGTTATAACGTAATACTATATAACGTTACACGTTGTATGGTAATAGCATATGACGTTATACGTTATAACGTAATACTATATAACGTCATACGTTACATGGTAATACTATATAACGTTACACGTTGTATGGTAATCGTATATAACGTTATACGTTGTATGGTAATAGTATATAACGTTATAAGTTACAACGTAATACTATTTGACGTTATACGTTATAACGTAATACTATATAACGTTATATGTTTTAACGTAATACTACATAATGTTAAACGTTATAACGTCATACTATATAAAGTTACACGTCGTATGGTAATAGTATTTGACGTTATACGTTGTAACGTAATACTATATAACGTCATACGTTACAACGTAATACTATATAACGTTACACGTTGTATGGTAATAGTATATAATGTTATACGTTATATCGTAATGGCACATAACGCTATAACTTATAACGTAATACTGTATAACGTTATCCGTTATAACGTAACACTATATACCGTTATACGTTATAACGTAATACTATATAACGTTACACGTTGTATGGTAATAGTATATAACGCTATACGTTAGAACGTAATACTATATAACGTCATACGTTACAACGTAATACTATATAACGTCACACGTTGTATGGTAATGGTATATAACGTTATACCTTATAACGTAATACTACATAACGTAAAACGTTATAACGTCATACTATATAAAGTTACACGTTGTATGGTAATAGTATATAACGTTATACGTTACAAGGTAATACTATATAACGTTACACGTTATATCGTAATAGTGTATAACGCTATACGTTATAACGTAATACTCTATAACGTTATACGTTACAACGTAATAGTATATAACGTCATACGTTACAACGTAATACTATATAACGATACACGTTGTATGGTAATAGTATATAATGTTATACGTTATATCGTAATGGTACATAACGCTATACCTTATAACGTAATACTGTATAACGTTATCCGTTATAACGTAACACTATATACCGTTATACGATATAACGTAATACTATATAACGTTACACGTTGTATGGTAATAGTATATAACGCTATACGTTATAACGTAATTCTCTATAACGTTATACGTTAGAACGTAATACTATATAACGTCACACGTTACAACGTAATACCATATAACGTTACACGTTGTATGGTAATAGTATATAGTGTTATACGTTATATCGTAATAGTACATAACGCTATACCTTATAACATAATACTGTATAACGTTATACGTTAGAACGTAATACTATATAACGTCATACGTTACAACGTAATACTATATAACGTCACACGTTGTATGGTAATGGTATATAACGTTATACCTTATAACGTAATACTATATAACGTTGGACGGTATAACGTAATACTATATAACGTTACACGTTGTATGGTAATAGTATATAACGTTATACGTTACAACGTAATACTGTATAACGTTAGACGTTGTAACGTAATACTATATAACGTCATACGGTACAACGTAATACTATGTAACGTTACACGTTGTATGGTAATAGTACATAAAGTTATACGTTATAACGTAATACTATATAACGTTGGACGGTATAACGTAATACTATATAAAGTTACACGTTGTATGGTAATAGTATATAACGTTATACGTTACAAGGTAATACTATATAACGTTACACGTTATATCGTAATAGTGTATAACGCTATACGTTATAACGTAATACTCTATAACGTTATACGTTAGAACGTAATAGTATATAACGTCATACGTTACAACGTAATACTATATAACGTTACACGTTGTATGGTAATAGTACATAACGTTAAACGTTATAACGTAATACTACATAACGTAAAACGTTATAACGTAATACTATATAACGTTACACGTTGTATGGTAATTGTATATCACGTTACACGTTATATCGTAATACTATATAACGTTACACGTTGCATAGTAGTATTATGTAACGTTATACGTTATAACGTAATACTATATAACGTTATATGTTTTAAGGTAATACTACGTAACGTTAAACGTTATAACGTCATACTATGTAACGTTACAGGTTGTATGGTTATAGTATATGACGTCATACGTTATAACGTAATACTATATAACGTGTAACGTTATAACGTCATACTATATAAAGTTACACGTTGTATGGTAATAGTATATGACGTTATACGTTATAACCTAATACTATATAACGTTACACGTTATATCGTAATAGTGTATAACGTTACACGTTGTATGGTAATAGTATATAACGTTATACATTACAAAGTAATATTATTTAACGTTATACGTTATAACGTAATACTATATAACGTTACACGTAGTATGGTAATAGTATATGACGTTATACGTTACAACGTAATACTATATAACGTCATACGTTACAACGTAATACTATATAACGTTACACGTTATATCGTAATAGTATATAACGTTATACGTTATAACGTAATACTACAGAACGTTAAACGTTATAACGTAATACTATATAACGTTACACGTTGTATGGTAATAGTATATGACGTTATACGTTATAACGTAAAACTATATAACGTCATACGTTACATCGTAATACTATATAACGTTACACGTTGTATGGTAATAGTATATAACGTTATACGTTGTATGGTAATAGTATATAACGTTATACGTTACAACGTAATACTATTTGACGTTATACGTTATAACGTAATACTATATAACGTTATATGTTTTAACGTAATACTACATTACGTTAAACGTTATAACGTCATACTATATAACGTTACACGTTGTATGGTAATAGTATATGACGTTATACGTTATAACGTAGTACTATATAACGATACACGTTATATCGTAATAGTATATAACGTTATACGTTATGACGTAATACTACATAACGTTAAACGATATAACGTCATACTATATAACGTTACACGTTGTATGATATTTAGTATTTGACGTTATACGTTATTACGTAATACTATATAACGTTATACGTTATAACGAAATACTATATAACGTCATACGTTACAACGTAATACTATATAATGTTACACGTTGTATGGTAATAGTATATGACGTTATACGTTATAACGTAATACTATATAACGTTACACGTTGTATGGTAATAGTATGTGACGTTATACGCTATTACGTAATACTATATAACGCTATACGTTATAACGTAATACTATATAACGGAATATGTTATAACGTAATACTACATAACGTTAAGCGTTATAACGTAATACTATATAATGCCATATGTTATATCGTAATACTATATAACGTGATACGTTATAGAGTAATATTATATACTGTTATACGTTATAACGTAATACTGTATAATGTTACACGTTGTATGGTAATAGTATATAACTTTATACGATATAACGTAATACTCTATAACGTTATACGTTAGAACGTAATTCTATATAACTTCACACGTTACAGCGTAATACCATATAACGTTACACGTTGTATGGTAATAGTATATAATGTTATACGTTATATCGTAATAGTATATAACGTTATACGTTGTAACGTAATACTCTATAACGTTATACGTTAGAACGTAATACCATATAACGGTATATGTTATAACGTAATACTACATAACGTTAAACGTTGTATAGTAATAGTATATAATGTTATACGTTGTATGGTAATAGTATATGACGTTAAACGTTATGACGTAATACTATATAACGCTATACGTTATAACGTAATACTATATAACGCTATACGTTATAACGTAATACTATATAACGCTATACTTTATAATGTAACACTATATAACGTTATATGTTATAACGTAATACTATGTAACGTTACACGTTGTATAGTAATAGCATGTAACGTTACACGTTGTATCTCAATACTATATAACGTTACACGTTATATCGTAATACTATATAACGTTACACGTTGTATGGTAATAGTATATAATGTTATACGTTATATCGTAATAGTACATAACGCTATACCTTATAACGTAATATTGTATAACGTTATACGTTATAACGTAACACTATATACCGTTATACGTTATAACGTAATACTATATAACGTTACACGTTGTATGGTAACAGTATATAACGCTATACGTTATAACGTAATACTCTATAACGTTATACGTTAGAACGTAATACTATATAACGTCATACGTTACAACGTTATACTATATAACGTTACACGTTGTATGGTATTACTATATAACGTTACACGTTGTATGGTAATAGTATATAACGTTATACGTTATATCGTAATGGTATATAACGTTATACGTTGTAACGAAATACTATATAACGTTATTCGTTATAACGTATTACTATTTAACGTTATATGTTATAACGTAATAGCATATAACGTTCAGCGTTAAAACGTAATACTATATAACGTTACACGTTGTATTGTAATAGTATATAACGTTACACGTTGTAATGTAATAGTATATAACGTTATAAGTTGTAACGTAACACTATATAACGTTATACGTTATACCGTGATAGTACATAACGGTTTACGTTATATCGTAATAGTATATAACGTTACACGTTGTATAGTAATGGTATTTACCGTTATACGTTATATCGTAATGGTATATAACGTTATACGTTATATCGTAATGGTATATAACGTTATACGTTATATCGTAATAGTATATAACGTCATACGTTATATCGTAATGGTATATAACGTCATACGTTGTAACGAAATACTATATAACGTTATTCGTTATAACGTAATACAATATAACGTTACACGTTGTATGGTAATAGTATAAGACCTTATACGTTTTAATGTAATACTATATAACGTTATACGTTATAATGTAATACTATATAACGTTGTACATTATAACGTAATACTATATCACGTTATACGTTATAAGGTAATAGTACATAACGTTTTACGTTATAACCTAATACTATATCACGTTATACGTTACAACGTAACACTATATAACGTTATACGTTATAACATAATCCTATATAACGTTACACGTTGTATAGTAATAGCATATAACGTTATACGTTATATCGTAATGGCATATAACGTTATACGTTGTAACGAAATACTATATAACGTTATTAGTTATAACGTAATACTATTTAACGTTATACGGTATAACGTAATAGCATATAACGTTCAGCGTTAAAACGTAATCCTATATAACGTTACACGTTGTATTGTAATAGTATATAACGTTACACGTTGTAATGTAATAGTATATAACGTTATACGTTATAACGTAACACTATATAACGTTATACGTTATACCGTGATAGTACATAACGGTTTACGTTATATCGTAATAGTATATAACGTTACACGTTGTTAGGTAATGCTACATAATGTTATACGTTATATCGTAATAGTATATAACTTTATACGATATAACGTAATAGTATATATCGTCATACGTTACAACGTAATACTATATAACGTTACACGTTGTATGGTAATAGTACATAACGTTAAACGTTATAACGTAATACTACATAACGTAAAACGTTATAACGTCATACTATATAAAGTTACACGTTGTATGGTAATAGTATATAACGTTATACGTTACAAGGTAATACTATATAACGTTACACGTTGTATGGTAATAGTACATAACGTTAAACGTTATAACGTAATACTACATAACGTAAAACGTTATAACGTCATACTATATAAAGTTACACGTTGTATGGTAATAGTATATAACGTTATACGTTACAAGGTAATACTATATAACGTTACACGTTGTATGGTAATTGTATATCACGTTACACGTTATATCGTAATACTATATAACGTTACACGTTGCATAGTAGTATTATGTAACGTTATACGTTATAACGTAATACTATATAACGTTATATGTTTTAAGGTAATACTACGTAACGTTAAACGTTATAACGTCATACTATGTAACGTTACACGTTGTATGGTAATATTATATAACGTTATACGTTATACCGCAATGGTACATAAAGTTTTACGTTATAACGTAATGCTATATAACGTTATACGTTAGAACGTAATACTATATAACGTCATACGTTATAACGTAATACTATATAACGCTACACGTTGTATAGTAATAGTAGATAACGCTATTCGTTATAACGAAATATTATATAACGTTATATGTTATCACGTAATGCTACATAACGTTAAACGTTACAACGTAATACTATATAACGTTACACGTTGTATGGTAATGCTACATAATGTTATACGTTATATCGTAATAGTATATAACGTTATACGATATAACGTAATAGTATATATCGTCATACGTTACAACGTAATACTATATAACGTTACACGTTGTATGGTAATAGTACATAACGTTAAACGTTATAACGTAATACTACATAACGTAAAACGTTATAACGTCATACTATATAAAGTTACACGTTGTATGGTAATAGTATATAACGCTATACGTTATAACGTAATTCTCTATAACGTTATACGTTATAACGTAATACTATATAACGTCACACGTTACAACGTAATACCATATAACGTTACACGTTGTATGGTAATAGTATATAGTGTTATACGTTATATCGTAATAGTACATAACGCTATACCTTATAACATAATACTGTATAACGTTATCCGTTATAACGTAACACTATATACCGTTATACGTTATAACGTAATACTATATAACGTTACACGTTGTATGGTAATAGTATATAACGCTATACGTTATAACGTAATTCTCTATAACGTTATACGTTATAACGTAATACTATATAACGTCACACGTTACAACGTAATACCATATAACGTTACACGTTGTATGGTAATAGTATATAGTGTTATACGTTATATCGTAATAGTACATAACGCTATACCTTATAACATAATACTGTATAACGTTATACGTTAGAACGTAATACTATATAACGTCATACGTTACAACGTAATACTATATAACGTCACACGTTGTATGGTAATAGTACATAACGTTAAACGTTATAACGTAATACTACATAACGTAAAACGTTATAACGTCATACTATATAAAGTTACACGTTGTATGGTAATAGTATATAACGTTATACGTTACAAGGTAATACTATATAACGTTACACGTTATATCGTAATAGTGTATAACGCTATACGTTATAACGTAATACTCTATAACGTTATACGTTACAACGTAATAATATATAACGTCATACGTTACAACGTAATACTATATAACGATACACGTTGTATGGTAATAGTACATAATGTTATACGTTATATCGTAATGGTACATAACGCTATGCCTTATAACGTAATACTGTATAACGTTATCCGTTATAACGTAACACTAAATACCGTTATACGTTATAACGTAATACTATATAACGTTACACGTTGTATGGTAATAGTATATAACGCTATACGTTATAACGTAATTCTCTATAACGTTATACGTTAGAACGTAATACTATATAACGTCACACGTTACAACGTAATACCATATAACGTTACACGTTGTATGGTAATAGTATATAGTGTTATACGTTATATCGTAATAGTACATAACGCTATACCTTATAACATAATACTGTATAACGTTATACGTTAGAACGTAATACTATATAACGTCATACGTTACAACGTAATACTATATAACGTCACACGTTGTATGGTAATGGTATATAACGTTATACCTTATAACGTAATACTATATAACGTTGGACGGTATAACGTAATACTATATAACGTTACACGTTGTATGGTAATAGTATATAACGTTATACGTTACAACGTAATACTGTATAACGTTAGACGTTGTAACGTAATACTATATAACGTCATACGGTACAACGTAATACTATGTAACGTTACACGTTGTATGGTAATAGTACATAAAGTTATACGTTATAACGTAATACTATATAACGTTGGACGGTATAACGTAATACTATATAAAGTTACACGTTGTATGGTAATAGTATATAACGTTATACGTTACAACGTAATACTGTATAACGTTAGACGTTGTAACGTAATACTATATAACGTCATACGGTACAACGTAATACTATGTAACGTTACACGTTGTATGGTAATAGTACATAAAGTTTTACGTTATAACGTAATACTATATAACGTTGGACGGTATAACGTAATACTATATAACGTTACACGTTGTATGGTAATAGTATATAACGTCATACGTTACAACGTAATACTATATAACGTTACACGTTGTATGGTAATAGTACATAACGTTAAACGTTATAACGTAATACTACATAACGTAAAACGTTATAACGTAATACTATATAACGTTACACGTTGTATGGTAATTGTATATCACGTTACACGTTATATCGTAATACTATATAACGTTACACGTTGCAAAGTAGTATTATGTAACGTTATACGTTATAACGTAATACTATATAACGTTATATGTTTTAAGGTAATACTACGTAACGTTAAACGTTATAACGTCATACTATGTAACGTTACACGTTGTATGGTTATAGTATATGACGTCATACGTTATAACGTAATACTATATAACGTGTAACGTTATAACGTCATACTATATAAAGTTACACGTTGTATGGTAATAGTATATGACGTTATACGTTATAACGTAATACTATATAACGTTACACGTTATATCGTAATAGTGTATAACGTTACACGTTGTATGGTAATAGTATATAACGTTATACATTACAAAGTAATATCATTTAACGTTATACGTTATAACGTAATACTATATAACGTCATACGTTACATCGTAATACTATATAACGTTACACGTTGTATGGTAATGGTATATAACGTTATACGTTGTATGGTAATAGTATATGACGTTATACGTTACAACGTAATACTATATAACGTCATACGTTACAACGTAATACTATATAACGTTACACGTTATATCGTAATAGTATATAACGTTATACGTTATAACGTAATACTACAGAACGCTAAACGTTATAACGTAATACTATATAACGTTACACGTTGTATGGTAATAGTATATGACGTTATACGTTATAACGTAAAACTATATAACGTCATACGTTACATCGTAATACTATATAACGTTACACGTTGTATGGTAATAGTATATAACGTTATACGTTGTATGGTAATAGTATATAACGTTATACGTTACAACGTAATACTATTTGACGTTATACGTTATAACGTAATACTATATAACGTTATATGTTTTAACGTAATACTACATAACGTTAAACGTTATGACGTCATACTATATAACGTTACACGTTGTATGGTAATAGTATATGACGTTATACGTTATAACGTAGTACTATATAACGATACACGTTATATCGTAATAGTATATAACGTTATACGTTATGACGTAATACTACATAACGTTAAACGATATAACGTCATACTATATAACGTTACACGTTGTATGATATTTAGTATTTGACGTTATACGTTATTACGTAATACTATATAACGTTATACGTTATAACGAAATACTATATAACGTCATACGTTACAACGTAATACTATATAATGTTACACGTTGTATGGTAATAGTATATGACGTTATACGTTATAACGTAATACTATATAACGTTACACGTTGTATGGTAATAGTATGTGACGTTGTACGCTATTACGTAATACTATATAACGCTATACGTTATAACGTAATACTATATAACGGAATATGTTATAACGTAAAACTACATAACGTTAAGCGTTATAACGTAATACTATATAACGCCATATGTTATATCGTAATACTATATAACGTGATACGTTATAGAGTAATATTATATACTGTTATACGTTATAACGTAATACTGTATAATGTTACACGTTGTATGGTAATAGTATATAACTTTATACGATATAACGTAATACTCTATAACGTTATACGTTAGAACGTAATACTATATAACTTCACACGTTACAGCGTAATACCATATAACGTTACACGTTGTATGGTAATAGTATATAATGTTATACGTTATATCGTAATAGTATATAACGTTATACGTTGTAACGTAATACTCTATAACGTTATACGTTAGAACGTAATACCATATAACGGTATATGTTATAACGTAATACTACATAACGTTAAACGTTGTATAGTAATAGTATATAATGTTATACGTTGTATGGTAATAGTATATGACGTTAAACGTTATGACGTAATACTATATAACGCTATACCTTATAACGTAATACTATATAACGCTATACGTTATAACGTAATTCTATATAACGCTATACTTTATAATGTAACACTATATAACGTTATATGTTATAACGTAATACTATGTAACGTTACACGTTGTATAGTAATAGCATGTAACGTTACACGTTGTATCTCAATACTATATAACGTTACACGTTATATCGTAATACTATATAACGTTACACGTTGTATGGTAATAGTATATAATGTTATACGTTATATCGTAATAGTACATAACGCTATACCTCATAACGTAATATTGTATAACGTTATACGTTATAACGTAACACTATATACCGTTATACGTTATAACGTAATACTATATAACGTTACACGTTGTATGGTAACAGTATATAACGCTATACGTTATAACGTAATACTCTATAACGTTATACGTTAGAACGTAATACTATATAACGTCATACGTTACAACGTTATACTATATAACGTTACACGTTGTATGGTAATACTATATAACGTTGCACGTTGTATGGTAATAGTATATAACGTTATACGTTATATCGTAATGGTATATAACGTTATACGTTGTAACGAAATACTATATATCGTTATTCGTTATAACGTATTACTATTTAACGTTATACGTTATAACGTAATAGCATATAACGTTCAGCGTTAAAACGTAATGCTATATAACGTTACACGTTGTATTGTAGTAGTATATAACGTTATACGTTATATCGTAATGATATATAACGTTATACGTTAGTAGGCAATACTATATAACGTTATACGTTACAACGTAACACTATATAACGTTATACGTTATAACATAATCCTATATAACGTTACACGTTGTATAGTAATAGTATATAACGTCATACGTTATATCGTAATGATATATAACGTTATACGTTACAACGTAACACTATATAACGTTATACGTTATAACATAATACTATATAACGTTATACGTTATAACGTAATACAATATAACGTTACACGTTGTATGGTAATAGTATAAGACCTTACACGTTTTAATGTAATACTATATAGCGGTATACGTTATAATGTAATACTATATAACGTTGTACATTATAACGTAATACTATATCACGTTATACGTTATAAGGTAATAGTACATAACGTTTTACGTTATAACGTAATACTATATCACGTTATACGTTACAACGTAACACTATATAACGTTATACGTTATAACATAATCCTATATAACGTTACACGTTGTATAGTAATAGTATATAACGTTATACGTTGTAACGAAATACTATATAACGTTATTCGCTATAACGTAACACTATTTAACGTTATACGTTGTAACGAAATACTATATAACGTTCAGCGTTAAAACGTAATACTATATAACGTTACACGTTGTATTGTAATAGTATATAACGTTATACGTTATATCGTAATGATATATAACGTTATACGTTAGAAGGCAATACTATATAATGTTATACGTTAGAACGTAACACTATATAACGTTATACGTTATAACGTAATACAATATAACGTTACACGTTGTATGGTAATAGTATAAGGCCTTATACGTTTTAATGTAATACTATTTAACGTTATACGTTAGAAGGCAATAGTATATAACGTTATACGTTACAACGTAACACTATATAACGTTATACGTTATAGCATAATACTATATAACGTTACACGTTGTATAGTAATAGTATATAACGTTATACGCTATATCGTAATGGTATATAACGTTATACGTTGTAACGAAATACTATATAACGTTCAGCGTTAAAACGTAATACTATATAACGTTACACGTTGTATTGTAATAGTATATAACGTGTTACGTTATATCGTAATGATATATAACGTTATACGTTAGAACGTAATACTATATAACGTTATACGTTACAACGTAACACTATATAACGTTATACGTTATAACATAATACTATATAACGTTATACGCTGTAACGTAATACAATATAACGTTACACGTTGTATGGTAATAGTATAATACCTTATACGTTTTAATGTAATACTATATAACGTTTTACGTTATAACGTAATACTATATCACGTTATACGTTTCAACGTAACACTATATAACGTTATACGTTATAACGTAATACAATATAACATTACACGTTGTATGGTAATAGTATAAGGCCTTATAAGTTTTAATGTAATACTATTTAACGTTATACGTTATATCGCAATGGTATATAACGTTATACGTTATATCGTAATAGTATACAACGTTCAGCGTTAAAACGTAATACTATATAACGTTACACGTTGTGTTGTAATAGTATATAACATTATACGTTATATCGTAATGGTATATAACGTCATACGTTGTAACGAAATACCATATAACGTTATTCGTTATAACGTATTAGTATTTAACGTTGTACATTATCACGTAATACTATATCACGTTATACGTTATAAGGTAATAGTTCGTAACGTTTTACGTTATAACGTAGTACTATATAACGTTACACGTTGTATAGTAATAGTATATAACGCTATACGTTATATCGTAATGGTATATAACTTTATTCGTTATATCGTAATAGTATATAACGTTATACGTCATAACGTAATACTATATAACGTTACACGTTGTATGGTAATAGTATATAACGTTATACGTTATAACGTAACACTATATATCGTTATACGTTATGTCGTAATACTACATAACGTTAATCGTTACAACGTAGCACTATATAACGTTATACGTTATAACATAATCCTATATAACGGTACACGTTGAATAGTAATAGTATATAACGTTATACGTTATATCGTAATGGTATATAACTTTATACGTTATATCGTAATAGTATATAACGTTATACGTCATAACGTAATACTATATAACGTTACACGTTGTATGGTAATAGTATATAATGTTATACGTTATAACGTAATAATATATAACGTTACAAGTTATAACGTAATAATATTTAACTTTATACGTTATAACGTAATACTATATATCGTTACACGTTGTATAGTAATAGTATATAACGTTATACGTTATATCGTAATGGTGTATAACGTTATACGTTGTAACGAAATACTACATAACGTTATTCGTTTTAACGTAATACTATTTGACGTCATACGTTATAACGTAATACTATATAACGCTACACGTTGTATAGTAATAGTATATAACGTTATACGTTATATCGTAAAGGTATATAATGTTATACGTTGTAACGAAATACTATATAACGTTATTCGTTATAACGTAATACTATATAACGTTATACGTTATAACGTAATACAATATAACGTTACACGTTGTATGGTAATAGTATAATACCTTATACGTTTTAATGTAATACTATATAACGTTATACGTTATAACGTAATACTATATAACGTTGTAGATTATAACGTAATACTATATCACGGAATACGTTACAACGTAACACTATATAACGTTATACGTTATAACATAGTACTATATAACGTTGTACGCTATAACGTAATACAATATAACGTTACACGTTGTATGGTAATAATATAAGACCTTACACGTTTTAATGTAATACTATTTAACGTTATTCGTTATAACGTAATAGTATATAACGTTATACGTTATAACATAGTACTATATAACGTTGTACGTTATAACGTAATACAATATAACGTTACACGTTGTATGGTAATAATATAAGACCTTACACGTTTTAATGTAATACTATATAACGTTATACGTTATAACGTAATACTATATAACGTTGTAGATTATAACGTAATACTATATCACGGAATACGTTACAACGTAACACTATATAACGTTATACGTTATAACATAGTACTATATAACGTTGTACGTTATAACGTAATACAATATAACGTTACACGTTGTATGGTAATAATATAAGACCTTACACGTTTTAATGTAATACTATTTAACGTTATTCGTTATAACGTAATAGTATATAACGTTATACGTTATAACATAGTACTATATAACGTTGTACGTTATAACGTAATACAATATAACGTTACACGTTGTATAGTAATAGTATATAACGTTATACGTTATATCGTAATGGTATATAACGTTATACGTTGTAACGAAATACTATATAACGTTATACGTTGTATTGTAATAGTGTATAACGTTATACGTTATAGCGTAACACTATATAACGTTATACGTTATAACGTAATACTATATAACGTTGTACATTATAACGTAATACTATATCACGTTATACGTTATAAGGTAATAGTACATAAAGGTTTACGTTATAACGTAATACTATATCACGTAATACGTTACAACGTAACACTATATAACGTTATACGTTAGAACATAGTACTATATAACGTTATACGTTATAACGTAATACAATATAACGTTACACGTTGTATGGTAATAATGTAAGACCTTATACGTTTTAATGTAATACTATTTAACGTTATACGTTATAACGTATTAGCATATAACGTTCAGCGTTAAAACGTAATACTATATAACGATACACGTTGTATTGTAATAGTATATAACGTTATACGTTATAACGTAACACTATATAACGTTATACGTTATAACGTAATACTACATAACGTTAAACGTTACAACGTAATACTATATAACGTTATACGTTATACCGTAATAGTACATAACGTTTTACGTTATATCGTAATAGTATATAACGTTATACGTTATAACGTAATACTATATAACGTTACACGTTGTATTGTAATAATATATAACGTTATACGTTATAACGTAACACTATATAACGTTACACGTTGTATAGTAATAGTATATAACGTTATACGTTATATCGTAATGGTGTATAACGTTATACGTTGTAACGAAATACTATATAACGTTATTCGTTACAACGTAATACTATTTGACGTCATACGTTATAACGTAATACTATATAACGTTACACGTTGTATAGTAATAGTATATAACGTTATACGTTATATCGTAATGGTATATAACGTTATACGTTGTAACGATACACCATATAACGTTATTCGTTATAACGTAATACTATTTAACGTTATACGTTATAGCGTAATACTATATAACTTTACACGTTGTATAGTAATAGTATATGACGTTATACGTTATATCGTAATGGTATATAACGTTATACGTTATATCGTAATGGTATATAACGTTATACGTTGTCGCGAAATACTATATATCGTTATTCGTTATAACGTAATACTATATAACATTATACGTTACAACGTAACACTATATAACGTTATACGTTATAACATAATACTATATAACGTTATACGCTGTAACGTAATACAATATAACGTTACACGTTGTATGGAAATAGTATAATACCTTATACGTTTTAATGTAATACTATATAACGTTTTACGTTATAACGTAATACTATATCACGTTATACGTTTCAACGTAACACTATATAACGTTATACGTTATAACGTAATACAATATAACGTTACACGTTGTATGGTAATAGTATAAGGCCTTATAAGTTTTAATGTAATACTATTTAACGTTATACGTTATATCGCAATGGTATATAACGTTATACGTTATATCGTAATAGTATACAACGTTCAGCGTTAAAACGTAATACTATATAACGTTACACGTTATGTTGTAATAGTATATAACATTATACGTTATATCGTAATGGTATATAACGTCATACGTTGTAACGAAATACCATATAACGTTATTCGTTATAACGTATTAGTATTTAACGTTGTACATTATCACGTAATACTATATCACGTTATACGTTATAAGGTAATAGTTCGTAACGTTTTACGTTATAACGTAGTACTATATAACGTTACACGTTGTATAGTAATAGTATATAACGCTATACGTTATATCGTAATGGTATATAACTTTATTCGTTATATCGTAATAGTATATAACGTTATACGTCATAACGTAATACTATATAACGTTACACGTTGTATGGTAATAGTATATAACGTTATACGTTATAACGTAACACTATATATCGTTATACGTTATGTCGTAATACTACAAAACGTTAATCGTTACAACGTAGCACTATATAACGTTATACGTTATAACATAATCCTATATAACGGTACACGTTGAATAGTAATAGTATATAACGTTATACGTTATATCGTAATGGTATATAACTTTATACGTTATATCGTAATAGTATATAACGTTATACGTCATAACGTAATACTATATAACGTTACACGTTGTATGGTAATAGTATATAATGTTATACGTTATAACGTAATAGTATATAACGTTACAAGTTATAACGTAATAATATTTAACTTTATACGTTATAACGTAATACTATATATCGTTACACGTTGTATAGTAATAGTATATAACGTTATACGTTATATCGTAATGGTGTATAACGTTATACGTTGTAACGAAATACTACATAACGTTATTCGTTTTAACGTAATACTATTTGACGTCATACGTTATAACGTAATACTATATAACGCTACACGTTGTATAGTAATAGTATATAACGTTATACGTTATATCGTAAAGGTATATAATGTTATACGTTGTAACGAAATACTATATAACGTTATTCGTTATAACGTAATACTATATAACGTTGTAGATTATAACGTAATACTATATCACGGAATACGTTACAACGTAACACTATATAACGTTATACGTTATAACATAGTACTATATAACGTTGTACGTTATAACGTAATACAATATAACGTTACACGTTGTATGGTAATAATATAAGACCTTACACGTTTTAATGTAATACTATTTAACGTTATACGTTATAACGTAGTAGCATATAACGTTCAGCGTTAAAACGTAATACTATATAACGTTACACGTTGTATAGTAATAGTATATAACGTTATACGTTATATCGTAATGGTATATAACGTTATACGTTGTAACGAAATACTATATAACGTTATACGTTGTATTGTAATAGTGTATAACGTTATACGTTATAGCGTAACACTATATAACGTTATACGTTATAACGTAATACTATATAACGTTGTACATTATAACGTAATACTATATCACGTTATACGTTATAAGGTAATAGTACATAAAGGTTTACGTTATAACGTAATACTATATCACGTAATACGTTACAACGTAACACTATATAACGTTATACGTTAGAACATAGTACTATATAACGTTATACGTTATAACGTAATACAATATAACGTTACACGTTGTATGGTAATAATGTAACACCTTATACGTTTTAATGTAATACTATTTAACGTTATACGTTACAACGTATTAGCATATAACGTTCAGCGTTAAAACGTAATACTATATAACGTTACACGTTGTATAGTAATGGTATATAACGTTATACGTTATATCGTAATGGTGTATAACGTTATACGTTGTAACGAAATACTATATAACGTTATTCGTTACAACGTAATACTATTTGACGTCATACGTTATAACGTAATACTATATAACGTTACACGTGGTATAGTAATAGTATATAACGTTATACGTTATATCGTAATGGTATATAACGTTATACGTTGTAACGATACACTATATAACGTTATTCGTTATAACGTAATACTATTTAACGTTATACGTTATAGCGTAATACTATATAACTTTACACGTTGTATAGTAATAGTATATAACGTTATACGTTATATCGTAATGGTATATAACGTTATACGTTATAACGTAATACTACATAACGTTAAACGTTACAACGTAATACTATATAACGTTATACGTTATACCGTAATAGTACATAACGTTTTACGTTATATCGTAATAGTATATAACGTTATACGTTATAACGTAATACTATATAACGTTACACGTTGTATTGTAATAATATATAACGTTATACGTTATAACGTAACACTATATAACGTTACACGTTGTATAGTAATAGTATATAACGTTATACGTTATATCGTAATGGTGTATAACGTTATACGTTGTAACGAAATACTATATAACGTTATTCGTTACAACGTAATACTATTTGACGTCATACGTTATAACGTAATACTATATAACGTTACACGTTGTATAGTAATAGTATATAACGTTATACGTTATATCGTAATGGTATATAACGTTATACGTTGTAACGATACACCATATAACGTTATTCGTTATAACGTAATACTATTTAACGTTATACGTTATAGCGTAATACTATATAACTTTACACGTTGTATAGTAATAGTATATGACGTTATACGTTATATCGTAATGGTATATAACGTTATACGTTATATCGTAATGGTATATAACGTTATACGTTGTCGCGAAATACTATATATCGTTATTCGTTATAACGTAATACTATATAACATTATACGTTACAACGTAACACTATATAACGTTATACGTTATAACATAATACTATATAACGTTATACGCTGTAACGTAATACAATATAACGTTACACGTTGTATGGAAATAGTATAATACCTTATACGTTTTAATGTAATACTATATAACGTTTTACGTTATAACGTAATACTATATCACGTTATACGTTTCAACGTAACACTATATAACGTTATACGTTATAACGTAATACAATATAACGTTACACGTTGTATGGTAATAGTATAAGGCCTTATAAGTTTTAATGTAATACTATTTAACGTTATACGTTATATCGCAATGGTATATAACGTTATACGTTATATCGTAATAGTATACAACGTTCAGCGTTAAAACGTAATACTATATAACGTTACACGTTATGTTGTAATAGTATATAACATTATACGTTATATCGTAATGGTATATAACGTCATACGTTGTAACGAAATACCATATAACGTTATTCGTTATAACGTATTAGTATTTAACGTTGTACATTATCACGTAATACTATATCACGTTATACGTTATAAGGTAATAGTTCGTAACGTTTTACGTTATAACGTAGTACTATATAACGTTACACGTTGTATAGTAATAGTATATAACGCTATACGTTATATCGTAATGGTATATAACTTTATTCGTTATATCGTAATAGTATATAACGTTATACGTCATAACGTAATACTATATAACGTTACACGTTGTATGGTAATAGTATATAACGTTATACGTTATAACGTAACACTATATATCGTTATACGTTATGTCGTAATACTACAAAACGTTAATCGTTACAACGTAGCACTATATAACGTTATACGTTATAACATAATCCTATATAACGGTACACGTTGAATAGTAATAGTATATAACGTTATACGTTATATCGTAATGGTATATAACTTTATACGTTATATCGTAATAGTATATAACGTTATACGTCATAACGTAATACTATATAACGTTACACGTTGTATGGTAATAGTATATAATGTTATACGTTATAACGTAATAGTATATAACGTTACAAGTTATAACGTAATAATATTTAACTTTATACGTTATAACGTAATACTATATATCGTTACACGTTGTATAGTAATAGTATATAACGTTATACGTTATATCGTAATGGTGTATAACGTTATACGTTGTCGCGAAATACTATATATCGTTATTCGTTATATCGTAATACTATATAACATTATACGTTACAACGTAACACTATATAACGTTACACGTTATAACATAATACTATATAACGTTATACGTTATAACGTAATACAATATAACGTTACACGTTGTATGGTAATAGTATAATACCTTATACGTTTTAATGTAATACTATTTAACGATATTCTTTATAACGTAATAGAATATAACGTTCAGCGTTAAAACGTAATACTATATAACGTTACACGTTGTATTGTAATAGTATACAGCGTTATACGTTATAACGTAACACTATATAACGTTATACGTCATAACGTAATACTAATTAGCGTTATACGATATAACGTAATACTATATAACGTTACACGTTGTATAGTAATAGTATGTAACGTTATACGTTATATCGTAATAGTATGTAACGTTATACGTTATAACGTAATTCTACATAACGTTAAACGTTACAACGTAATACTATATAACGTTACACGCTGTATTGTAATAGTGTACAACGTTATACGCTATATCGTAATGATATATAACGTTATACGTTAGAACGTAATACTATATAACGTTATACGTTACAACGTAACACTATATGACGTCATACGTTATATCATAATACTATATAACGTTATACGTTATAACGTAATACAATATAACGTTACACGTTGTATTGTAATAGTATATAACGGTATACGTTATAAGGTAATACCATTTAACGTTATACGTTATAACGTAATGCAATATAACGTTACACGTTTTATTGTAATAGTATATAACGGTACACGTTATAACGTAATACAATATAACGTTACACGTTGTATGGTAATAGTATAATACCTTATACGTATTAATGTAGTACTATTTAACGTTATACGTTATAACATAATACTATATAACGTTATATGTTATAACGTAATAATATATAACGTTACAAGTTATAACGTAATAATATTTAACTTTATACGTTATAACGTAATACTATATATCGTTACACGTTGTATAGTAATAGTATATAACGTTATACGTTATATCGTAATGGTGTATAACGTTATACGTTGTAACGAAATACTACATAACGTTATTCGTTTTAACGTAATACTATTTGACGTCATACGTTATAACGTAATACTATATAACGCTACACGTTGTATAGTAATAGTATATAACGTTATACGTTATATCGTAAAGGTATATAATGTTATACGTTGTAACGAAATACTATATAACGTTATTCGTTATAACGTAATACTATATAACGTTATACGTTATAACGTAATACAATATAACGTTACACGTTGTATGGTAATAGTATAATACCTTATACGTTTTAATGTAATACTATATAACGTTATACGTTATAACGTAATACTATATAACGTTGTAGATTATAACGTAATACTATATCACGGAATACGTTACAACGTAACACTATATAACGTTATACGTTATAACATAGTACTATATAACGTTGTACGTTATAACGTAATACAATATAACGTTACACGTTGTATGGTAATAATATAAGACCTTACACGTTTTAATGTAATACTATTTAACGTTATTCGTTATAACGTAATAGTATATAACGTTATACGTTATAACATAGTACTATATAACGTTGTACGTTATAACGTAATACAATATAACGTTACACGTTGTATGGTAATAATATAAGACCTTACACGTTTTAATGTAATACTATTTAACGTTATACGTTATAACGTAGTAGCATATAACGTTCAGCGTTAAAACGTAATACTATATAACGTTACACGTTGTATAGTAATAGTATATAACGTTATACGTTATATCGTAATGGTATATAACGTTATACGTTGTAACGAAATACTATATAACGTTATACGTCGTATTGTAATAGTGTATAACGTTATACGTTATAGCGTAACACTATATAACGTTATACGTTATAACGTAATACTATATAACGTTGTACATTATAACGTAATACTATATCACGTTATACGTTATAAGGTAATAGTACATAAAGGTTTACGTTATAACGTAATACTATATCACGTAATACGTTACAACGTAACACTATATAACGTTATACGTTAGAACATAGTACTATATAACGTTATACGTTATAACGTAATACAATATAACGTTACACGTTGTATGGTAATAATGTAAGACCTTATACGTTTTAATGTAATACTATTTAACGTTATACGTTATAACGTATTAGCATATAACGTTCAGCGTTAAAACGTAATACTATATAACGTTACACGTTGTATTGTAATAGTATATAACGTTATACGTTATAACGTAACACTATATAACGTTATACGTTATAACGTAATACTACATAACGTTAAACGTTACAACGTAATACTATATAACGTTATACGTTATACCCTAATAGTAGATAACGTTTTACGTTATATCGTAATAGTATATAACGTTATACGTTATAACGTAATACTATATAACGTTACACGTTGTATTGTAATAATATATAACGTTATACGTTATAACGTAACACTATATAACGTTACACGTTGTATAGTAATATTATATAACGTTATACGTTATATCGTAATGGTGTATAACGTTATACGTTGTAACGAAATACTATATAACGTTATTCGTTACAACGTAATACTATTTGACGTCATACGTTATAACGTAATACTATATAACGTTACACGTTGTATAGCAATAGTATATAACGTTATACGTTATATCGTAATGGTATATAACGTTATACGTTGTAACGATACACTATATAACGTTATTCGTTATAACGTAATACTATTTAACGTTATACGTTATAGCGTAATACTATATAACTTTACACGTTGTATAGTAATAGTATATAACGTTATACGTTATATCGTAATGGTATATAACGTTATACGTTATATCGTAATGGTATATAACGTTATACGTTGTCGCGAAATACTATATATCGTTATTCGTTATAACGTAATACTATATAACATTGTACGTTACAACGTAACACTATATAACGTTACACGTTATAACATAATACTATATAACGTTATACGTTATAACGTAATACAATATAACGTTACACGTTGTATGGTAATAGTATAATACCTTATACGTTTTAATGTAATACTATTTAACGATATTCTTTATAACGTAATAGAATATAACGTTCAGCGTTAAAACGTAATACTATATAACGTTACACGTTGTATTGTAATAGTATACAACGTTATACGTTATAACGTAACACTATATAACGTTATACGTCATAACGTAATACTAATTAGCGTTATACGATATAACGTAATACTATATAACGTTACACGTTGTATAGTAATAGTATGTAACGTTATACGTTATATCGTAATAGTATGTAACGTTATACGTTATAACGTAATTCTACATAACGTTAAACGTTACAACGTAATACTATATAACGTTACACGTTGTATGGTAATAGTATATAACGTTATACGTTATAACGTAATACTATATAACGTTATACGATGTATAGTAATAGTATATAAAGTTATACTTTATATCGTAATATTATGTAACGTTATACGATATAACGTAATACTACATAACGTTAAACGTTACAACGTAATACTATATAACGTTATACGTTATAACGTAATACTATATAACGTTACACGTTTTATTGTAATAGTATATAACGGTACACGTTATAACGTAATAAAATATAACGTTACACGTTGTATGGTAATAGTATAATACCTTATACGTATTAGTGTAGTACTATTTAACGTTATACGTTATAACATAATACTATATAACGTTATATGTTATAACGTAATACTATATAACGTTATACGTTATAACGTAATACAATATAACGTTACACGTTGTATGGTAATAGTATAATACCTTATACGTATTAATGTAATACTATTTAACGTTATACGTTATAACATAATACTATATAACATTATATGTTATAACGTAATACTACATAACGTTAAACGTTACAACGTAATACTATATAACGTTACACGTTGTATTGTAATAGTTTATAACGTTATACGTTTTATCGTAATGATATATAACGTTATACGTTACAACGTAGTACTATATAACGTTATACGTTACAACGTAACACTATATAACGTTATACGTTATAACGTAATACTATATAACGTTACACGTTGTATAGTAATAGTATATGACGTTATAAGTTATATCGTAATGGTATATAACGTTATACGTTGTAACGAAATACTATATAACGTTATTCGTTATAACGTAATAGTATATAACGTTCAGCGTTAAAACGTAATACTATATAACGTAACACGTTGTATTGTAATAGTGTATAACGTTATACGTTATAACGTAACACTATATAACGTTATACATTATAACGTAATACTACATAACGTTAAACGTTACAACGTAATACTATATAACGTTACACGTTGTATTGTAATAGTATATAACGTTATACGTTATATCGTAATGATATATAACGTTATACGTTAGAAGGCAATACTATATAACGTTATACGTTACAACGTAACACTATTTAACGTTATAAGTTATAACATAATACTATATAACGTTACACGTTGTATAGTAATAGTATATAACGTTATACGTTATATCGTAATGGTATATAACGTTATACGTTGTAACGAAATACTATATAACGTTATTCGTTATAACGTAATACTATATAACGTTATACGTTATAACGTAATACAATATAACGTTACACGTTGTATGGTAATAGTATAAGACCTTATACGTTTTAATGTAATACTATATAGCGTTATACGTTATAACGTAATACTATATAACGTTGTACATTATAGCGTAATACTATATCACGTTATAAGTTATAAGGTAATAGTACATAACGTTTTACGTTATAACATAATACTATATAACGTTATACGTTATAACGTAATAGAATATAACGTTACACGTTGTATGGTAATAGTATAAGGCCTTATACGTTTTAATGTAATACTATTTAACGTTATACGTTATAACGTAATAGTATATAACGTTCAGCGTTAAAACGTAATACTATATAACGTAACACGTTGTATTGTAATAGTATATAACGTTATACATTATAACGTAACACTATATAACGTTATACGTTATAACGTAATACTACATAACGTTAAACGTTACAACGTAATACTATATAACGTTACACGTTGTATTGTAATAGTATATAACGTTATACGTTATATCGTAATGGTATATAACGTCATACGTTGTAACGAAATACTATATAACGTTATTCGTTATAACGTAATACTATTTAAAGTTATTCGTTATAACGTAATAGTATATAACGTTCAGCGTTAAAACGTAATACTATATAACGTAACACGTTGTATTGTAATAGTGTATAACGTTATACGTTATAACGTAACACTATATAACGTTATACATTATAACGTAATACTACATAACGTTAAACGTTACAACGTAATACTATATAACGTTACACGTTGTATTGTAATAGTATATAACGTTATACGTTATATCGCAATGGTATATAACGTTATACGTTATATCGTAATAGTATACAACGTTCAGCGTTAAAACGTAATACTATATAACGTTACACGTTGTGTCGTAATAGTATATAACATTATACGTTATATCGTAATGGTATATAACGTCATACGTTGTAACGAAATACCATATAACGTTATTCGTTATAACGTATTAGTATTTAACGTTGTACATTATCACGTAATACTATATCACGTTATACGTTATAAGGTAATAGTTCGTAACGTTTTACGTTATAACGTAGTACTATATAACGTTACACGTTGTATAGTAATAGTATATAACGCTATACGTTATATCGTAATGGTATATAACTTTATTCGTTATATCGTAATAGTATATAACGTTATACGTCATAACGTAATACTATATAACGTTACACGTTGTATGGTAATAGTATACAACGTTATACGTTATAACGTAACACTATATATCGTTATACGTTATGTCGTAATACTACATAACGTTAATCGTTACAACGTAGCACTATATAACGTTATACGTTATAACATAATCCTATATAACGGTACACGTTGAATAGTAATAGTATATAACGTTATACGTTATATCGTAATGGTATATAACTTTATACGTTATATCGTAATAGTACATAACGTTATACGTCATAACATAATACTATATAACGTTACACGTTGTATGGTAATAGTATATAATGTTATACGTTATAACGTAATAGTATATAACGTTACAAGTTATAACGTAATAATATTTAACTTTATACGTTATAACGTAATACTATATATCGTTACACGTTGTATAGTAATAGTATATAACGTTATACGTTATATCGTAATGGTGTATAACGTTATACGTTGTAACGAAATACTACATAACGTTATTCGTTTTAACGTAATACTATTTGACGTCATACGTTATAACGTAATACTATATAACGCTACACGTTGTATAGTAATAGTATATAACGTTATACGTTATATCGTAAAGGTATATAATGTTATACGTTGTAACGAAATACTATATAACGTTATTCGTTATAACGTAATACTATATAACGTTATACGTTATAACGTAATACAATATAACGTTACACGTTGTATGGTAATAGTATAATACCTTATACGTTTTAATGTAATACTATATAACGTTATACGTTATAACGTAATACTATATAACGTTGTAGTTTATAACGTAATACTATATCACGGAATACGTTACAACGTAACACTATATAACGTTATACGTTATAACATAGTACTATATAACGTTGTACGTTATAACGTAATACAATATAACGTTACACGTTGTATGGTAATAATATAAGACCTTACACGTTTTAATGTAATACTATTTAACGTTATTCGTTATAACGTAATAGTATATAACGTTATACGTTATAACATAGTACTATATAACGTTGTACGTTATAACGTAATACAATATAACGTTACACGTTGTATGGTAATAATATAAGACCTTACACGTTTTAATGTAATACTATATAACGTTATACGTTATAACGTAATACTATATAACGTTGTAGATTATAAGGTAATACTATATCACGGAATACGTTACAACGTAACACTATATAACGTTATACGTTATAACATAGTACTATATAACGTTGTACGTTATATCGTAATACAATATAACGTTACGCGTTGTATGGTAATAATATAAGACCTTACACGTTTTAATGTAATACTATTTAACGTTATTCGTTATAACGTAATAGTATATAACGTTATACGTTACAACATAGTACTATATAACGTTGTACGTTATAACGTAATACAATATAACGTTACACGTTGTATGGTAATAATATAAGACCTTACACGTTTTAATGTAATACTATTTAACGTTATACGTTATAACGTAGTAGCATATAACGTTCAGCGTTAAAACGTAATACTATATAACGTTACACGTTGTATAGTAATATTATATAACGTTATACGTTATATCGTAATGGTATATAACGTTATACGTTGTAACGAAATACTATATAACGTTATACGTTGTATTGTAATAGTGTATAACGTTATACGTTATAGCGTAACACTATATAACGTTATACGTTATAACGTAATACTATATAACGTTGTACATTATAACGTAATACTATATCACGTTATACGTTATAAGGTAATAGTACATAAAGGTTTACGTTATAACGTAATACTATATCACGTAATACGTTACAACGTAACACTATATAACGTTATACGTTAGAACATAGTACTATATAACGTTATACGTTATAACGTAATACAATATAACGTTACACGTTGTATGGTAATAATGTAAGACCTTATACGTTTTAATGTAATACTATTTAACGTTATACGTTATAACGTATTAGCATATAACGTTCAGCGTTAAAACGTAATACTATATAACGTTACACGTTGTATTGTAATAGTATATACCGTTATACGTTATAACGTAACACTATATAACGTTATACGTTATAACGTAATACTACATAACGTTAAACGTTACAACGTAATACTATATAACGTTATACGTTATACCGTAATAGTACATAACGTTTTACGTTATATCGTAATAGTATATAACGTTATACGTTATAACGTAATACTATATAACGCTACACGTTGTATTGTAATAATATATAACGTTATACGTTATAACGTAACACTATATAACGTTACACGTTGTATAGTAATAGTATATAACGTTATACGTTATATCGTAATGGTGTATAACGTTATACGTTGTAACGAAATACTATATAACGTTATTCGTTACAACGTAATACTATTTGACGTCATACGTTATAACGTAATACTATATAACGTTACACGTTGTATAGTAATAGTATGTAACGTTATACGTTATATCGTAATGGTATATAACGTTATACGTTGTAACGATACACCATATAACGTTATTCGTTATAACGTAATACTATTTAACGTTATACGTTATAGCGTAATACTATATAACTTTACACGTTGTATAGTAATAGTATATAACGTTATACGTTATATCGTAATGGTATATAACGTTATACGTTATATCGTAATGGTATATAAATTTATACGTTGTCGCGAAATACTATATATCGTTATTCGTTATAACGTAATACTATATAACATTATACGTTACAACGTAACACTATATAACGTTATACGTTATAACATAATACTATATAACGTTATACGCTGTAGCGTAATACAATATAACGTTACACGTTGTATGGTAATAGTGTAATACCTTATACGTTTTAATGTAATACTATATAACGTTTTACGTTATAACGTAATACTATATCACGTTATACGTTTCAACGTAACACTATATAACGTTATACGTTATAACGTAATACAATATAACGTTACACGTTGTAGGGTAATAGTATAAGGCCTTATAAGTTTTAATGTAATACTATTTAACGTTATACGTTATATCGCAATGGTATATAACGTTATACGTTATATCGTAATAGTATACAACGTTCAGCGTTAAAACGTAATACTATATAACGTTACACGTTGTGTTGTAATAGTATATAACATTATACGTTATATCGTAATGGTATATAACGTCATACGTTGTAACGAAATACCATATAACGTTATTCGTTATAACGTATTAGTATTTAACGTTGTACATTATCACGTAATACTATATCACGTTATGCGTTATAAGGTAATAGTTCGTAACGTTTTACGTTATAACGTAGTACTATATAACGTTACACGTTGTATAGTAATAGTATATAACGCTATACGTTATATCGTAATGGTATATAACTTTATTCGTTATATCGTAATAGTATATAACGTTATACGTCATAACGTAATACTATATAACGTTACACGTTGTATGGTAATAGTATATAACGTTATACGTTATAACGTAACACTGTATATCGTTATACGTTATGTCGTAATACTACATAACGTTAATCGTTACAACGTAGCACTATATAACGTTATACGTTATAACATAATCCTATATAACGGTACACGTTGAATAGTAATAGTATATAACGTTATACGTTATATCGTAATGGTATATAACTTTATACGTTATATCGTAATAGTATATAACGTTATACGTCATAACGTAATACTATATAACGTTACACGTTGTATGGTAATAGTATATAATGTTATACGTTATAACGTAATAGTATATAACGTTACAAGTTATAACGTAATAATATTTAACTTTATACGTTATAACGTAATACTATATATCGTTACACGTTGTATAGTAATAGTATATAGCGTTATACGTTATATCGTAATGGTGTATAACGTTATACGTTGTAACGAAATACTACATAACGTTATTCGTTTTAACGTAATACTATTTGACGTCATACGTTATAACGTAATACTATATAACGCTACACGTTGTATAGTAATAGTATATAACGTTATACGTTATATCGTAAAGGTATATAATGTTATACGTTGTAACGAAATACTATATAACGTTATTCGTTATAACGTAATACTATATAACGTTATACTTTACAACGTAACACTATATGTCGTCATACGTTATAACATAATACTATATAACGTTATACGTTATAACGTAATACAATATAACGTTACACGTTGTATGGTAATAGTATAATACCTTATACGTTTTAATGTAATACTATATAACGTTATACGTTATAACGTAATACTATATAACGTTGTAGATTATAACGTAATACTATATCACGGAATACGTTACAACGTAACACTATATAACGTTATACGTTATAACATAGTACTATATAACGTTGTACGTTATAACGTAATACAATATAACGTTACACGTTGTATGGTAATAATATAAGACCTTACACGTTTTAATGTAATACTATTTAACGTTATTCGTTATAACGTAATAGTATATAACGTTATACGTTATAACATAGTACTATATAACGTTGTACGTTATAACGTAATACAATATAACGTTACACGTTGTATGGTAATAATATAAGACCTTACACGTTTTAATGTAATACTATTTAACGTTATACGTTATAACGTAGTAGCATATAACGTTCAGCGTTAAAACGTAATACTATATAACGTTACACGTTGTATAGTAATAGTATATAACGTTATACGTTATATCGTAATGGTATATAACGTTATACGTTGTAACGAAATACTATATAACGTTATACGTTGTATTGTAATAGTGTATAACGTTATACGTTATAGCGTAACACTATATAACGTTATACGTTATAACGTAATACTATATAACGTTGTACATTATAACGTAATACTATATCACGTTATACGTTATAAGGTAATAGTACATAAAGGTTTACGTTATAACGTAATACTATATCACGTAATACGTTACAACGTAACACTATATAACGTTATACGTTAGAACATAGTACTATATAACGTTATACGTTATAACGTAATACAATATAACGTTACACGTTGTATGGTAATAATGTAAGACCTTATACGTTTTAATGTAATACTATTTAACGTTATACGTTATAACGTATTGGCATATAACGTTCAGCGTTAAAACGTAATACTATATAACGTTACACGTTGTATTGTAATAGTATATAACGTTATACGTTATAACGTAACACTATATAACGTTATACGTTATAACGTAATACTACATAACGTTAAACGTTACAACGTAATACTATATAACGTTATACGTTATACCGTAATAGTACATAACGTTTTACGTTATATCGTAATAGTATATAACGTTATACGTTATAACGTAATACTATATAACGTTACACGTTGTATTGTAATAATATATAACGTTATACGTTATAACGTAACACTATATAACGTTTCACGTTGTATAGTAGTAGTATATAACGTTATACGTTATATCGTAATGGTGTATAACGTTATACGTTGTAACGAAATACTATATAACGTTATTCGTTACAACGTAATACTATTTGACGTCATACGTTATAACGTAATACTATATAACGTTACACGTTGTATAGTAATAGTATATAACGTTATACGTTATATCGTAATGGTATATAACGTTATACGTTGTAACGATACACTATATAACGTTATTCGTTATAACGTAATACTATTTAACGTTATACGTTATAGCGTAATACTATATAACTTTACACGTTGTATAGTAATAGTATAAAGCGTTATACGTTATATCGTAATGGTATATAACGTTATACGTTATATCGTAATGGTATATAACGTTATACGTTGTCGCGAAATACTATATATCGTTATTCGTTATAACGTAATACTATATAACATTATTCGTTACAACGTAACACTATATAACGTTACACGTTATAACATAATACTATATAACGTTATACGTTATAACGTAATACAATATAACGTTACACGTTGTATGGTAATAGTATAATACCTTATACGTTTTAATGTAATACTATTTAACGATATTCTTTATAACGTAATAGAATATAACGTTCAGCGTTAAAACGTAATACTATATAACGTTACACGTTGTATTGTAATAGTATACAACGTTATACGTTATAACGTAACACTATATAACGTTATACGTCATAACGTAATACTAATTAGCGTTATACGATATAACGTAATACTATATAACGTTACACGTTGTATAGTAATAGTATGTAACGTTATACGTTATATCGTAATAGTATGTAACGTTATACGTTATAACGTAATTCTACATAACGTTAAACGTTACAACGTAATACTATATAACGTTACACGCTGTATTGTAATAGTGTACAACGTTATACGCTATATCGTAATGATATATAACGTTATACGTTAGAACGTAATACTATATAACGTTATACGTTACAACGTAACACTATATGACGTCATACGTTATATCATAATACTATATAACGTTATACGTTATAACGTAATACAATATAACGTTACACGTTGTATGGTAATAGTATAAGGCCTTATACGTTTTAATGTAATACTATATCAGGTTATACGTTATATCGTAATACTATATAACGTTACACGTTGTATGGTAATAGTATATGACGTTATACGTTATAACGTAATACTATATAACGTTATACGTTATACCGTACTAGAGTATAACGTTTTACATTATATCGTAATACTATATAAGGTTGTATGTTATAACGTAATGCTATATAACGTTACACGTTGTATTGTAATAGTATATAACGGTATACGTTATAAGGTAATACCATTTAACGTTATACGTTATAACGTAATGCAATATAACGTTACACGTTGTATGGTAATAGTATATAACGTTATACGTTATAACGTAATACTATATAACGTTATACGATGTATAGTAATAGTATATAAAGTTATACTTTATATCGTAATATTATGTAACGTTATACGATATAACGTAATACTACATAACGTTACACGTTACAACGTAATACTATATAACGTTATACGTTATAACGTAATACTATATAACGTTACACGTTTTATTGTAATAGTATATAACGGTACACGTTATAACGTAATACAATATAACGTTACACGTTGTATGGTAATAGTATAATACCTTATACGTATTAATGTAATACTATTTAACGTTATACGTTATAACATAATACTATATAACGTTATATGTTATAACGTAATACTATATAACGTTATACGTTATAACGTAATACAATATAACGTTACACGTTGTATGGTAATAGTATAATACCTTATACGTATTAATGTAATACTATTTAACGTTATACGTTATAACATAATACTATATAACATTATATGTTATAACGTAATACTACATAACGTTAAACGTTACAACGTAATACTATATAACGTTACACGTTGTATTGTAATAGTTTATAACGTTATACGTTTTATCGTAATGATATATAACGTTATACGTTACAACGTAGTACTATATAACGTTATACGTTACAACGTAACACTATATAACGTTATACGTTATAACGTAATACTATATAACGTTACACGTTGTATAGTAATAGTATATGACGTTATAAGTTATATCGTAATGGTATATAACGTTATACGTTGTAACGAAATACTATATAACGTTATTCGTTATAACGTAATAGTATATAACGTTCAGCGTTAAAACGTAATACTATATAACGTAACACGTTGTATTGTAAGAGTGTATAACGTTATACGTTATAACGTAACACTATATAACGTTATACATTATAACGTAATACTACATAACGTTAAACGTTACAACGTAATACTATATAACGTTACACGTTGTATTGTAATAGTATATAACGTTATACGTTATATCGTAATGATATATAACGTTATACGTTAGAAGGCAATACTATATAACGTTATACGTTACAACGTAACACTATTTAACGTTATAAGTTATAACATAATACTATATAACGTTACACGTTGTATAGTAATAGTATATAACGTTATACGTTATATCGTAATGGTATATAACGTTATACGTTGTAACGAAATACTATATAACGTTATTCGTTATAACGTAATACTATATAACGTTATACGTTATAACGTAATACAATATAACGTTACACGTTGTATGGTAATAGTATAAGACCTTATACGTTTTAATGTAATACTATATAGCGTTATACGTTATAACGTAATACTATATAACGTTGTACATTATAGGGTAATACTATATCACGTTATAAGTTATAAGGTAATAGTACATAACGTTTTACGTTATAACATAATACTATATAACGTTATACGTTATAACGTAATAGAATATAACGTTACACGTTGTATGGTAATAGTATAAGGCCTTATACGTTTTAATGTAATACTATTTAACGTTATACGTTATAACGTAATAGTATATAACGTTCAGCGTTAAAACGTAATACTATATAACGTAACACGTTGTATTGTAATAGTATATAACGTTATACATTATAACGTAACACTATATAACGTTATACGTTATAACGTAATACTACATAACGTTAAACGTTACAACGTAATACTATATAACGTTACACGTTGTATTGTAATAGTATATAACGTTATACGTTATATCGTAATGGTATATAACGTCATACGTTGTAACGAAATACTATATAACGTTATTCGTTATAACGTAATACTATTTAAAGTTATTCGTTATAACGTAATAGTATATAACGTTCAGCGTTAAAACGTAATACTATATAACGTAACACGTTCTATTGTAATAGTGTATAACGTTATACGTTATAACGTAACACTATATAACGTTATACATTATAACGTAATACTACATAACGTTAAACGTTACAACGTAATACTATATAACGTTACACGTTGTATTGTAATAGTATATAACGTTATACGTTATATCGTAATGATATATAACGTTATACGTTAGAAGGCAATACTATATAACGTCATACGTTACAACGTAACACTATTTAACGTTATAAGTTATAACATAATACTATATAACGTTACACGTTGTATAGTAATAGTATATAACGTTATACGTTATATCGTAATGGTATATAACGTTAGACGTTGTAACGAAATACTATATAACGTTATTCGTTATAACGTAATACTATATAACGTTATACGTTATAACGTAATACAATATAACGTTACACGTTGTATGGTAATAGTATAAGACCTTATACGTTTTAATGTAATACTATATAGCGTTATACGTTATAACGTAATACTATATAACGTTGTACATTATAGCGTAATACTATATCACGTTATAAGTTATAAGGTAATAGTACATAACGTTATACGTTATAACGTAATACTACATAACTTTATACGTTATAACGTAATACAATATATCGTTACACGTTGTATGGTAATAGTATAAGGCCTTATACGTTTTAATGTAATACTATTTAACGTTATACGTTATAACGTAACGGTATATAACGTTCAGCGTTAAAACATAATACTATATAACGTTACACGTTGTATAGTAATAGTACTTAACGTTATACGTTATATCGTAATGGTATATAACGTTATACGTTATATCGTAATGGTATACAACGTTATACGTTATATCGTAATAGTATATAACGTTATACGTTATAACGTAATATTATATAACGTTAGACGTTGTATAGTAATAGTATATAACGTTATACGTTACATCGCAATATTATATAACGTTATACGTTATAACGTAATACTATATAACGTTATACGTTAAACCGTAATAGTGCATAACGTTACACGTTGTAAGGTCATCGTATATAACGTTATACGTTATAACGTAATACTGTATAACTTTACACGTTGTATGGTAGTGCTATATCACGTTATACGTCATAACGTAATACTACATAACGTTAAACGTTACAACGTAATACTATATAACGTTACACGTTGTATTGTAATAATATATAACGTTATACGTTATAACATAATACTATATAACGTTATACGTTATAACGTAATACAATATATCGTTACATGTTGTATGGTAATAGTATAACGCCTTATACGTTTTAATGTAATACTATTTAACGTTATACGTTATAACGTAATGGTACATAACGTTCAGCGTTAAAACATAATACTATATAACGTTACACGTTGTATAGTAATAGTATTTAACGTTATACGTTATATCGTAATAGTATTTAACGTTATACGTTATATCGTAATGGTATACAACGTTATACGTTATATCGTAATAGTATATAACGTTATACGTTATAACGTAATATTATATAACGTTAGACGTTGTATAGTAATAGTATATAACGTTATACGTTACATCGCAATATTATATAACGTTATACGTTATAACGTAATACTATATAACGTTATACGTTAAACCGTAATAGTGCATAACGTTACACGTTGTAAGGTCATCGTATATAACGTTATACGTTATAACGTAATACTGTATAACTTTACACGTTGTATGGTAGTGCTATATAACGTTATATGTTATAACGTAATACCACATAACGACAAACGTTGTAACGTAATACTATATAACGTTACACGTTGTATGGTATTAGTATATGTCGTTATACGTTATAACGTAATACTACATAACGTTATACGTTATACCGTAATAGTACATAACGTTATACGTTATAACGTAATACTACATAACTTTATACGTTATAACGTAATACAATATATCGTTACACGTTGTATGGTAATAGTATAAGGCCTTATACGTTTTAATGTAATACTATTTAACGTTATACGTTATAACGTAACGGTATATAACGTTCAGCGTTAAAACATAATACTATATAACGTTACACGTTGTATAGTAATAGTACTTAACGTTATACGTTATATCGTAATGGTATATAACGTTATACGTTATATCGTAATAGTATATAACGTTATACGTTATAACGTAATATTATATAACGTTAGACGTTGTATTGTAATAGTATATAACGTTGTACGTTATAACGTAATACTATATAACGTTACACGTTGTACAGTAATAGTATATAACGTTATACGTTATATCGTAATTGTATATAACGTTATACGTTGTAAGGAAATACTATATAACGTTATTCGTTATAACGTAATACTATATAACGTTATACGTTACATCGTAACACTATATAACGTTATACGTTATAACATAATACTATATAACGTTACACGTTGTATAGTAATAGTATATAACGTTATATGTTATAACGTAACACTATATCACGTTACACGTCATAACGTAATACTACATAACGTTAAACGTTGTATTGTAATAATATATAACGTTATACGTTATAACATAATACTATATAACGTTATACGTTATAACGTAATACAATATATCGTTACATGTTGTATGGTAATAGTATAAGGCCTTATACGTTTTAATGTAATACTATTTAACGTTATACGTTATAACGTAATGGTACATAACGTTCAGCGTTAAAACATAATACTATATAACGTTACACGTTGTATAGTAATAGTATTTAACGTTATACGTTATATCGTAATAGTATTTAACGTTATACGTTATATCGTAATGGTATACAACGTTATACGTTATATCGTAATAGTATATAACGTTATACGTTATAACGTAATATTATATAACGTTAGACGTTGTATAGTAATAGTATATAACGTTATACGTTACATCGCAATATTATATAACGTTATACGTTATAACGTAATACTATATAACGTTATACGTTAAACCGTAATAGTGCATAACGTTACACGTTGTAAGGTCATCGTATATAACGTTATACGTTATAACGTAATACTGTATAACTTTACACGTTGTATGGTAGTGCTATATAACGTTATATGTTATAACGTAATACCACATAACGACAAACGTTGTAACGTAATACTATATAACGTTACACGTTGTATGGTAATAGTATATGTCGTTATACGTTATAACGTAATAGTACATAACGTTATACGTTATACCGTAATAGTACATAACGTTTTTCGTTATAACGTAATAGTGTATAACGTTATACGTTATAACGTAATACTATATAGCGTTACACGTTGTATAGTAATAGTATATAACGTTATACGCTATATCGTAATGATATATAACGTTATAGGTTAGAACGTAATACTATATAACGTTATGCGTTACAACGTAACACTATATGACGTCATACGATATAACATAATACTATATAACGTTATACGTTATAACGTAATACAATATAACGTTATACGTTATAACGTAATACTATATAACGTTACACGTTGTATGGTAATAGTATAAGGCCATTTACGCTTTAATGTAGTACTATATAACATTACACGTTATAACGTAATACTATATAACGTTATAGGTTATAACGTAATACTATGTAACGTTACACGTTATATCGTAATGGTATATAACGTTATAAGTTATAAAGAAATACTATATGACGTTATACGCTCTAACGACATTCTATATAACGTTACACGTTGTATTGTAATAGCATATAACGCTATACGTTATATCGTAATGGTATATAACGTTATACGTTATAACGTAATACTATATAGCGTTATATGTTATAACTATGTAATACTACATAACGTTAAACACTGTGTAGTGTTAGTATTTGACATTACACGTTGTATGGTAATAGTATATAACGTTATACGTTACATCGTAATACTATGTAACGTTATAGGTTATAACGTAATACTATGTAGCGTTACACGTTGTATAGTAATAGTATATAACGTTACACGTTACAACGTAACACTACATAACGTTAAACGTTGTATAGTAACAGCATATAACGCTATACGTTCTAACGTAATACTATATATCGTTATACGTTATAACGTAATAATATATAACCTTACACGTTATATCGTAATACTATATAACGCCATACGGTATAACGTAATACTATTTAACGTGATACGTTATAGCGTAATACTATATAACGTCACACGTTATAACGTAATACTATATAGCGTTACACGTTGTATGGTAATAGTATATAATGTTATACGTTATATCGTAATAATATATAACGTTACACGTTATATCGTAATACTATATAACGCCATACGTTATAACGTAATACTATATAGCGTTACGCGTTGTATAGTAATAGTATATAACGTTATACGTTATATCGTAATAGTATATAACGTTATACGTTATAACGTAATACTATATAACGTTACACGTTGTATGGTAGTGCTATATAACGTTATATGTTATAACGTAATACTACATAACGTCAACCGTTGTAACGTAATACTATATAACGTTACACGTTGTATGGTAATGGTATATGTCGTTATACGTTATAACGTAATGCTACATAACGTTATACGTTATACCGTAATAGTACATAACGTTTCTCGTTATAACGTAATACTGTATAACGTTATACGTTATAACGTAATACTATTTAACGTTATACGTTATAACGTAATACTATATAACGTTATACGTTATATCGTAATACTATATAACGTTACATGTTGTATTGTATTAGTATATAACGTTATACGTTATATCGTAATACTGTATAACGTTACACGTTATATAGTAATACTATACAACGTTTTACGTTATATCGTAATACTATATAACGCCATACGTTATAACGTTATACTATTTAACGTGATACGTTATAGCGTAATACTATAAAACGTTATAAGTTATACCGTAATAGTGTATAACTTTAAACGTTGTATGGTAATAGCATAAAACATTATACGTTTTAATGTAATACTATATAACGTTACACGTTATATCGTAATACTATATAACGTTACACGTTATATCGTAATACTATATAACGTTTTACGTTATATCGTAATACTATATAACGTTACACGTTATATCGTAATACTATATAACGTTTTACGTTATATCGTAATACTATATAACGTTACACGTTATATCGTAATACTATATAACGTTTTACGTTATATCGTAATACTATATAACGCCATACGTTATAACGTTATACTACTTAACGTGATACGTTATAGCGTAATACTATAAAACGTTATAAGTTATACCGTAATAGTGTAAATCGTTACACGTTGTATGATAATTATATATAAGGTTATATGTTATAATGTAATAGTGTATAACGTTACACGTTGTATGGTAATAGTATATAATGTTATACGTTATATCGTAATACAATATAGCGCCATATGTTGTAACGTAATACTATTTAACGTGATACGTTATAGCGTAATACTATATAACGTTATACGTTATACCGTAATAGTGTATAACTTTAAGCGTTGTATGGTAATAGTATATAGCGTTATACGTTATAACGTCATACTATATAACGTTACACGTTGTATGGTAATAGTATATAATGTTATACGTTATATCGTAATACTATATAACGTTACATGTTATATCGTAATACTATATAACGTTTTACGTTATATCGTAATACTATATAACGTTACAAGTTATATCGTAATACTATTTGACGTTATACGTTATAACGTAAAACTATGTAACCTTACACGTTATACCGTAATAGTGTATAACGTTACACGTTGTATGGTAATAGTATATAACGTTATACGTTATAACGTAATACTGTATAACGTTACACGTTGTATGGTAATAGTATATAATGTTATACGTTATATCGTAATAGTAAATAACGCTATACCTTATAACGTAATGCTGTATAACGTTATACGTTATAACTTAACACCATATAACGTTATACGTTATACCGTGATAGTGTCACGTTTGGCTATCCAAATTTTGAAATTTGAAACAATGTAGTAGTCGCTGCCACCAGAAACAGTCTAAGGACTGTTTCAATTAGATATTTCTTGTTAGATTATGTAGCGTTGATTGGAGTTTAGGCCACTGGTCAACATTCTCCACGTTTCGGCTAACCTGCTGTGCGCAGGAATACTAGCACGGGAGAGGATTGTTTGGAATTAACAATTATATTATAAATAATTATTACTGGCGGAATTAATGACGAATTATACTAATTATTGATATTATTTATTATTTTAATTATTAATTATTAATAATAATTAAATGTTGACTCCCCTGACGTTGGCCTCCGCTGATGAACGAGCAGGCCACTGGGGTGATTCCGGTTTTACAAAGATTGACACTTCTATAATTTTTTGTTTTAATCTTTATTTAACTTGAACAGTGTAAACAACAGTGTGTCCGGACGTGTTTTACAATTCGAAATTCTAACACAAAACTTGATCCAACTATTGTTTTAATTCTAACTGACTAATAACAATTATTTTATAATTCGAACTAACTAATAACATTTATATCTCGTAACTCTTAAACTCGAACTGGAACGAACAATTATTCTCTAACCCTAACTTAAATTCTAATTAAATCAACTGAACGAACTGATATCAGACTCACTCAAATTCAATTGAACGACTAATACCAATTATCTGCTTATTCTACCGAAACGAACCGATTCAACTAATATCAATTATTCCGATTATTCTCTTATTCTAACTGAACCACTAACAATTATTCTTCTTTATTTGAACTAAATTATTTTACTGAACCAACTAATCACAATTACTCTATTCTATTTCTTTATTCTAACTGAATCAACTGATCACAATTACTCCTTTTTAATTTCGTTAAATTCTCCGGAACGCTAACAATTTCTCTGACTCTGATTATTCTCTTATTCAACTGAACCGCTAACAATTTCTTTATTCTAACTGATAACGATTACTCTTCTGTAATTTCGCCAAAATCTCCCGAACAGCTAACAATTACTCTTACTCTATTCTAACTGAACCAACTAATGACAGTTACTCTCTTTTCACAATTACTCTTCTTTATTCTAACTGAACCACTAACAATTACTCTCCTTATTTTCGCTAAATTCTCCCGAACGCTAACAATTAATCTGATTTGAATTGTGTCGCTACGCTTTTTATAATGACATCCCCAATGGGATGGCAGTCACGTGACAGTTCGTTCCGGTGGGAATCGCAATGCTGCAGGTTTTTAGAGTTTCCATGAGAGAACGTGGATTTTGATGATTGCTGATGTCTTGTTTGCTTCATCCCACGCCGTGTCTTGATTTCTCGTATACCTTTTCGATGCTGATGGAAACATTCAAAATACGTGATAAAATGTGGATATTGCAGTGGTTTGTCTTTCGCCGAGATTGCGTCTGCAATCCTTCCGAATCCTTTCCTGCTGATGCCAATGGGAACGATCAAGGCACGTGCAATCCGTTTTGTCAAAATTGCAAGGACTTTCCATACGCGTGTAGCAACGTGTCTTTGCCGAAGTTGCATCTGCGATGCTCTTGTAACCCTTCATAGCGGTGGTCATCTCGCAGTTCCGCCGTGGCTTTTGTATGTGTAGCACGCGTTATTTCTTGTTTCTTCCAATAAAGTATTTTTACATAATGGTAAGTTTTAATATATCATTATGAAGTCGTTGTAGTGTGATCGTGAGGGTTTGATTTAATTATAAAGTTGCATAGTTTTATATTTTGAGGTTATCTTGTATTCATAATGGCGTGCTATGAATTTTGGTTATATGGATCTCGATCAGTGATTTTTAGTATGCGATCGCTATTTCAGTATTTTAGTTTATTGGGGTTTTTATCTTCTTTTGGTGATTACAGGTTATGTTGAGTCATGGACACAAAAGCGTCCGCGCCTGTGCGAACTGTGTGAGTATGTGTTTTTAGTATTCTATCTCGTTTCGCATGTTGTTTGTTTCCTTAAACTTGTGAATTTGTTTTAGCGCAAGAGGAGGAAGATATGTGAATGGTATGAGATGACGTGATCGACGTGCGTGTGTGAATATGTGCGAAGGATGATGCTGAAGGGGCGGCTTTCCACCCAAGTAGGCACAGTGGCACCTTCGTTGGCGTCGTGTCCTGATGATCTTTTGACAATTTGGTTTTATTTGACAATATGAGATATATTTTGCTCCTTGTGGATTTATATGTCCATATTTGCTATATATTAAATCGTGTATATTTTATATTACTTTCTTGTTATTAGGTTATTAGTTGTGTAACTCCAGTTACTGATCTATGGAAAGTGGTGAAACGTCTTCACGAAATACAATTTCATTCGTTTTCCTCCCTTGCATTGGCACGCTGTGAGTGGTGTCGACTTCCAAATGAGGTTTGTGCATCTTGATTATTATGCGTTTAATGATAGATACGGAGATATCTTTGTCAGAGGTTCCTATGCGGACTGTCTCGGTGTGTATCTTGTTATGATTTCTTTTATTTAGTTCATCCTGCTTCTTTCGTGTTTTATTCACTGCATATGATATTTCAGTGCAAGAAGAAGAAGAATTGTAAAGAATCCGTAAGTGGCCCTAGAAGACGCAGTCATCGTGTGAGGTGTTGTCGGCAGGAACGAAGAGTCGAAGTTGTTGAAGAAGTCGTGTGACATTTGTATTTTTTCTGGTTATATACAACGCCTGATATTTCACATATCTATGTATATATATATATATTATTATATTATTATATATTATTATATTAAATCTTCAGTTGGTTTAGTTGAATGTTCAGTAATGTAATTTTTACAAGGTGGTTTTGTATATTAGATGAGTAGTTGTTCGATATAATAATATGTGTATATATATATATATGTCGGGTTGGCGTTAAGATTTGAGTTAGGGTTGAGGGCGTGAAACGAATTCCTATTGGCGCTAGACGTGATCATTATGCAATAGAGGAGATATTTACTAGTGCAAATATGACTATGATGGAATTGGACAAGTAATCGCGATAATTAGATACTCGAGAAGCTAATGACAATGATTCTAGGCTCACTAACGAATCCGCGGTCAAGGGGATGACGAACTCTACTTTTCTTCAGCGTCTAAGTTGTACTCAATGTTAATGCACGAGGCAATCACTACGTATCTGAGAGATACTTGAATCGTCTTTGAGATCGTACCGGAGAGTGCCTCTCCATCAGGGTAACGCTGTCGAGGAAAACTATGATGGGTGTGCCCAAGGGCACGAAATCATCGGATTCGTGGAGAAAAGCCTTCATTCGGAAAGTGAGGGAAATTGGCGTTACTGTTAATTGGTCAATTTCCATGTTGGTGGTTAGGGAAGGGTGCTAGCCGCTCTTAAGAGAAAGTTCGAGAAGAGGAAGCGTCGTTCGTGAGAAAAATAGATTTCTCCTATTTCCTCCTAGTTGGGACGAGGACTGTTTGTCGGTTTGAAGGACATTAGTTAAACAGATCTTAAGATTTATAGCAGGTCCTCGGGCTAGTTGAACATGTACTGTGGAGACGCGTCGACATCTGGTAATCATCTTACTCAAAGAATAGAGCCTGCGTGTGGCGAGCCACAGGACAGAAATCGTTGAAATGCTTACCGTCGTGCCCCGTCCTAAGTATTTCTTTTAAGGAGAGCTATAGAGTTACTTCATGCCTTTGTTAGACAAAACGTTCATCCCTTGACCGCGACTACGTTCGGCGACTGGTTGTCGCCTCGAGCCCGAGCTCACTATCATAAATCTCAAATAAGTACAGTCAAGTCGAATGACAACAGTTTCTTAATACAGCTATGGTGAAATCTAAATTACAATACTAGGGGTCTTCCCAAAGTTCCAAAGGGAAGGTTCCGGTGTTCTTTCATCTCCGACACGGCCATTCTGACTATCACACGTCCTCGGGTGGATCTAAAATATTGGGTTCTCCCAACATTAGACTTGATATGACTAATATTTTACTCCTCTGTAGTTCAGCTAAATTATACTAGTTTATTTATGGTTTAAATAACTGTCCAAATAGGTCAAGGGCCCAGGTTAACAACAAAAATTTCGATCGGACGTTCAATGATAAAGTAGGGAAGAAAAAAAAACACAAAAGTCAGTAGCATTATGATTGGTATTCAAAGCGCCAGTTGCATTTTGTGAGTTACCAGTCAGACCGTAATGACATGACAGATCATTTTCGATTTCGTACACGGACGAGTCTCAGTTTGTTGGATCATATTACCGCACTGGGCGTGTGTGGAGACACTGAGTGCGGGTGCATTGACGTAATAGGTGTGTATGAAGACACTGAATGCGAGTGCAGTGTATGGGGACACTGAACACCGGTGCATTGATGTAATAGGCGTGTATGGAGACACTGAATGCGAGTGCAGTGTATGGAGACACTGAACACGAGTGCATTGATGTAATAGGCGTGTATGGAGACACTGAATGCGAGTGCAGTGTATGGAGACACTGAACACGAGTGCATTGATGTAATAGGCGTGTATGGAGACACTGAATGCTAGTGTGTGGTCACACTAGGCATGTGTGGAAATATCGAATGCTAGTGTGTGGTCGCACTAGGCTTGTGTGGAAATATCGAATGCTAGTGTGTGGTCGCACTAGGCTTGTGTGGAAATATCGAATGCTAGTGTGTGGTCGCACTAGGCTTGTGTGGAAATATCGAATGCTAGTGTGTGGTCGCACTAGGCTTGTGTGGAAATATCGAATGCTAGTGTGTGGTCGCACTAGGCTTGTGTGGAAATATCGAATGCTAGTGTGTGGTCGCACTAGGCTTGTGTGCTAGTGTATGGTAACACTAGGCTTGTGTGCTAGTGTATGGTAACACTAGGCTTGTGTGTGGAAACATTGTGTTAAATGTCATAGTCATAGTGTTAATGATCTTCTGAGATCGGTGTGGTCATATCGTCATTGTCACTGCCATTGTCATCACTACAGACGTCCAACTCAGCAGGAACGCAACTATTCGGCATTTTTCTTAATCTGTCATGACTGTATTTATACGATCGTTTGCCATCTAATGTCTTTAAAGTATATCTATCCCCTTCCAAAATCTCTGCTATTACGAATGGACCCTTGAATTTTGGCTCTAGCTTGGTTTGGTTTCTTTTCTCGTTTTTGTGTGGTACGAAATCGCCGAGGTTAAACCTAACCACTTTAGCTTTGTTTCTATCAAATCTTTCTTTGTTGTACTGGGCTTTACTCTCTATGTTCTACACAGCCTGCTATCTTACATCAGGGATATCGACTTCCTTTTCTTCGATATTGTCGGGTAGCAATAGGTCGTACGGTCTCGCTGTTCTACCGATTAGTAGTTGTAAAGGGCTCGAATTAGTCACGCGGTTGGTGGTGCAGTTCAACGCTAGCGGTATTTCCCCAATCGCGTCTTGCCACGGCCGCCCGGTCGTTTCTACTGTCGTGAACGTATTTTCAATGTACGCATAACACACTCTACCTGTCTATTGGCTCTATCATCGGTCGCTATCGAGTGAACTTTAATTCGTTTGCTTTCGCAGAATTCTCGAAATTCATTACCCTTAGGACATCTTTCCTGATCTGCTACTATCCGGCAGGGACTTCCGAATAAAATATAGCGGGTTTAAGCGCTTTAATGGTGTTACGGAAATCTATCTTACGAGTACGATGCAGGTATACGAATTTAGTGAACACATCAATCAAAACAATGACGTACTCCTTTGAATCGCTTTTACCACTCAACTTGCCTGTTATGTCCATGTGGACCGTATGCCAGGGTATGCTGGTCTTAGGTATAGGATGTAGTTCGGCTTGTATCTTACCTGAACTAGCTTTCGAAACTTGACAAGCATGACAGTTCTCAATGAATCGGCGAACGTACTTCGCCATCCCTTCGAACCAGTAATACCTGTACAGTCTCTCGAGCGTTTTCTCCCAACCTAAGTGCATAATTGACTGGTGCACATGGTTAATAACAGACTATCTAAAACCTCTTAGGACTATAGGTAAACAGAGAGTCCTGCCTTTTCTTTGTATCCTACGGTAAAGAGTACCGGACCGTAATTCGTATGTATTCGCGATGTCTTCCGCGAGCTCATCGTTTTGCAATTTCTCGACGATTCCCAAGGTTTGAGAATCACGACGTTGTTCGGCTAATAGCTAGTATTCCGATATTTCGGCCAGATTGATTTCTTTCTCCGCAATTTTATCAATTTTACGGTGGTCTAAATCTACGGGGTTTCGCGAGAAGAAATCTACGTGGGCTGTCCGTTTACTTTCCAGATACATAATGTCAAAAACAAAAGTCTGCAAGTAGGCCCATCACCGATGGTCCCTGTCATTTAAATGTACTTTATTACTCGACGCTTTCGACGAGTCGCAATCCGTGACGACAAGAAATTCCCGTCCATGTAGATAGTGACGGAAACGCTCGACTGCGTTTACGACTGCTAACGTCTCTAGTTCGTAGGAATTATACCTAGATTCTGCGAGGGTAGTTCTTTTGCTGTAATACTCTATTGCTTTGCCTTTACCTTCGACTTGATGCGTCAAAATCGCCCCGTAGCTCTCCGAGCTAGCGTCAGTATGTAGTTCTATCGGGTAACTGGGGTCGAATATCATTAACACCGGCGCGTCGGTCAGGGCGGAAACTGCCTGTTGTCTTATTTTCTCGTGCCTATCTGTCCAAGTTATATTTCTGTTATTTGAGATGAGCGCATACAGGGGTTTCATCACCTGTGAGAATTTAGGGATGAACTTTCGGAAGTACGAAGCTAAGCCTATGAACTGCCTGGACTGTGTGACGGCTGATGGCACAGGTAAAGAGCTTAAGGTGTGTATTTTACCCGGGTTCGGACGAACTTCTTCGTTATGAATTACATATCTCAAATAGAGCACCGATGTCTTTAGAAAAGAACAGTTCGCAATGTTAACAGAGAATCCTGCTTTTACGAGGGTATCTAATACGGTGTTCAATCTTCCTAAAGCTTGATCTATCGAGTCGGCAATAATTAGAACGTTATCGAAATAAATAACAACGTACGAATGAGCGAGGTCGCCTAGGGCCTTGCGAATGGCCCTCCGAAAGACGGACGGCGCAATTTTTTCAGTCCAAACGGCATCGTTATCTACTCATATTGTCTGTCGGGAGTAACGAACGCTGTATACTGCGCTGAATTAGGATAAGTAGGAATTTGGTGAAACCCGCTGGCCATATCCAGGCTAATAAAATATCTCGCCTCTTGCAATCTCGCGACTTGATCCGCAATAAGGAGTAAAGGGTACCGATCCGCGACGGTACTTTGATTTAGTTCTCGGGGATCCACTCGTAATCTATCTGAGCCGCTTTCTTCTTCACGAGTTACGTAAGGCTCGCGAATGGCGAATTACTAGGCCTTATGATCTTTGCTTTAATTAAAACGCTTATTTTCTCACGTACCGCTCTTCGGTCCTCCTCACTAAATCTATAAGAACTTCCTCGTACGGTGATGTTAGGATCAATTAATCGTATTTCTAACCAGCCTGTATTTACGCGAATACGTAGGGAATCCGTAACGAATGAATCTTTGAATTTGTCGAGAAGAGAAATTGATCGACTTTTATTATTACCATGTACATCAGTGTCAGCTTCATTAACGACGATCTCGTTTGCAGTGGTTTCATTACAGACATTAATTATTTTTGTTTTACACATAGCGAGGCTATTTTGTGTAATGTTACGTCAAAACCCAGACTTAGAGTTCCGCAACTAATCGCGATATCATATTTTAGATAACTATCAGCAAGGACATGAGCAATTGTCTTCGATGTAAAAATCATTAATACACACGATGAACAAATGGGAGGCGTATGTTTAATACAAGTATTTCCTGCTCCTCGCATTACTAATATGTCAGTCATTCTTTTGCCAGAAATCTCGAGGCCACGGACTCTTTAATTAGTGAACGCTCGGCTCCCGAATCGGAGTAAAATGGAAACGACTCACCCAGATGACTTGATCTACCCGATGATGCTTCCAGTACGTAGAAGTCGACTCGCCACTTGTTATTGAAATTATGGTTTTCTTTCATAATCAGGTTGACAGTTGCGCCCCGTGCAGCGGGGTCGGAACGTGCGATTTTAAGGGTTAAAACGTGGTAGCGAAAACTTGTTAGGTTTCACACTCGATCTTGCACTAGCGACTGGGTTACTCGCGCACGATGGTCGTAAGTTCTAACACTGTTATAATCGGCACTGATCCCACTTCTGATGTCGGGTTGGCGTTACGATTAGAGTTAGGGTTAAGGGCGTAAACGAATCCCTATTGACACTAGACGTGATCACTATGCAATAGAGGAGATATTTACTAGTGCAAACATGACCATGTTGGAATTGGACAAGTAATCGCGATAAATTGATACTCGAGAAGCTAATGACAATGATCCTAGGCTCAATAACGAATCCACGGTCAACGGGATGACGAACTTTACTCTTCTTTAGCGTCTAAGTTGTACTCAATGTTAATGCGTGGGGCAATCACTACGTATCCGAGAGTTACTTGAATCGTCGTCGAGATCGTACCGGAGTGTGTCTCTCCGTCGCGGTGATGCTGTCGAAGAAAACTATGATGGGTGTGCCTAAGGGCACGAGATCATCGGATTCGCGGAGAAAAGTCTTCGCTCGAAGGGTGAGGGAAATTGACGTTGCTGTTAATTGGTCAATTTCCATGTTGGTGGTTAGAGAAAGATATTAGCTGTCCTTGGGGAAAGTTGCTAGCGAGAAGCGTCGTTCGTGGAAGGATAGATTTCTCTTATCTTCCCGTAGTTGGGGCACGGGCCATTTGTCCATTTGAGAGACTTTGTGTAATTGAAATTTAATATTCGTAGCGGGTCCTCGCCCAACTAAACATATACTGTGAAGATGCGTTGGCATCTGGCAATCGTCTTACACGAAGAACAAAGTCTGCGTGTGGCGAGCCACGGGACAGAAATCGTTGAAATGTTTACCGTCGTGCCCCGTCCCAAGTATTTCTTTTAAGGAGAGCTATAGAATTACTTCATGCCTTTGTTAGACAAAACGTTCATCCCTTTGACCGCGGCTACGTTCGGCGACTGATTGTCGCCTCGAGCCCGAGCTCACTATCATAAATCTCAAATAAATACAGTCGGATCGAATGACAACAGTTTCTTAATACGGCTATGGTGAAATCTAAATTACAATACTAGGGGTCTTCCCAAAGTTCCAAAGGGAAGGTTCCGGTGTTCTTTCATCTCCGACATATATATATGTATATATATGTCGGATTAGGGTCAGGATTATGGAGAGGGGCGTTTGATGAGTTCTCATTACAATTAGCCATTGCCGTGATACAATAAAAAGTTTACTAGCACAGGCTTATCAACAAGATTAGGCACTCGTAGCACTAGTGATAATGACCTTAGGTTCGAAACGAATCCGCGGTCACGGGATGATAAACGTATGTACTCGCACAGTTCAAGTCTAATTCTTTGTTAACTAAACGTGAGGTATTCGCTGATTGTAAGACAGTACTTTCACTCGTCAATGAGATCGCACGAAAGAATGCATCTCCGTCTCGATGATGCCGTCGAGGAAAACTATAATGGGTGTGTCTAAGGACATGAGATCCTCGGATTCGTCAACGAATGCTTTCGTTCCAAAGGTGAGGGAAATTAGCGCTGTTGCTAATTGGTCGATCTCCATATCGGCGTTTTGAAAGAGATGCTGGCCGCCCTTGTGGGGAGGTTGTTGACGGGAGGCATCGTTCGTGGAAGATAGGTTTCTCTTATCTTCCCGTAGTTGCAACAAAGTCTATTTGAAGGACTTCGCTTGACTAAATCTTAAGATCTTATAGCGGGTCCTCACGTTAGCTAAACATACACTACAAAGGCATGCCGACACCCGGCGATCATCTTACCCGGAGAACAAAATCTGCGTGTGGCGGGCCGCGGGATAGAAACTATTGAAGTATTTACTGCCACGTGTCGCTACGGCTATTTCTTTTAAGGAGAGGTATAGAGTTACTTTGTGCTTTTGTTAGATAAAACGTTCATCCCTTTGACCGCGGCTACGTTCGGCGACTGATTGTCGCCTCGAGCCCAAGCTCATGATCATAAATCTCGAATAGTCGGAGCGGCATTTGTTTAATCTAAGTTACAACGTTACGGTATTCCCGCGAATCCAGGGAGGGGTTCCGGTGTTCTTTCATCTCCGACACGGCCATTCTGACTATCACACGTCCTCGGGTGTAACTAAAATATTGAGTTTTCTAACATTAAATTCGATACAATTAGCGTTATTTACAGTTTGATTAAATATCCAAATAAGCCAAGGGTTCAGTGCAACAACAAAGTTCTGTTCGGAGGTTTGGTAATAAGAAATTAGAAAAATTAAAAATTATTATTCAAGGTGATAGTTGCATCCTGCGGGTCAGTCTGATCGTAACGGCATGATGGACCATTTTCGATTTCGCATCCAAATGAATCTCGGTTTTCTAGATCGTGTGAGCACGTAGAGCTTCGTTCCTGGGTCTCACTGAGCTACATCACATAACCGCTCCGAGACGCAAGTGAAATGCCTCACATGGTCTCACTGAGCTATATCACATAACCGCTCCGAGACGCAAGTGAAATGCCTCACATGGTCTCACTGAGCTACATCACAACCGCTCCGAGACGCAAGTGAAATGCCTCACATGGTCTCACTGAGCTACATCACAACCGCTCCGAGACGCAAGTGAAATGCCTTACATGGTCCCACTGAGCTGCATCACATGACTGCTCCGAGACGCAAGTGAACTCGCTCTGCCGGGGGTTATTGGCATAGTGCTGCTGATCTTCCGAGATCGGAGTACTCATATCGTCGTGGTCACTGTTATTGCCATCACTACAGACATCCAACTCAACAGGAATACGACCATCCGGCATTTTCCTCAATCTGTCGTGGCTGTACTTATACGACCGCTTTCCATCCAACGTTTTTAAGATGTATCTGTCTCCCTCCAGAACTTCTGCTATTACCAATGGACCTCTAAACTTTGGGTCTAACTTAGTTTGATTCCTTTCTTCATTTTTACGTAACACGAAATCGCCGAGATTAAACCTAATCACTTTGGCTTTAGTTTTGTCAAACCTATCTTTATCGTACATAGCGTTCGTTGTTATTTCTCTTATTGCTTGTTGTCTTACGTTGGAGATATCTATTTCCCTTTCCTCGACATTGTCGGGTAGCAGTAAGTCGTACGGTCTTGCTGTCCTACCGATTAGTAGTTCTAATGGACTTGCTTTAGTCACGCGATTGGTGGTGCAATTCAAGGCCAATTGTATCTCTCCAATCGCGTCTTGCCATGACCGTCCGACCGTCTCTACCGTTGTGAACATATTTTTCAACGTGCTCATTACACGCTCTACCTGTCCATTGGCCCTACTAGCACCGGTTGCTATCAAGTGAAGTTTAATGTGTTTACTATGACAAAAATCCTGAAATAGTTTACCCGTAAAACATCTTCCCTGATCCGCTATTATTCGGCAGGGACTGCCGAACAAAAACATAGCGGACTTGAGCGCTGTAATAGTGTTAAGAGAATCTATCGTACGGGTATGATGCAGGTATACAAATTTAGTAAAGGCGTATCAAAACAACGACATATTCTTTCGAGTCACTTTTGCCGCTTAGCTTGCCCGTTATGTCCATGTGAACTGTATGCCAAGGTATGCTGGTCTTAGGTATAGGATGTAGTTCGGCTTGTATCTTGCCTGAACTAGCCTTCGAAACTCCACAAGCATGGCAGTTCTCTACGAACTTGCGAACGTACTTCGCCATTCCTTCGAACCAGTAATACTCGTACAGTTTCTCGAGCGTCTTATCCCAACCTAAGTGCATAATTGACTGATGCACATGGTTAATAACGGACCATCTAAACCCTCTTGGAACAATAGGTAAACTGAGAGTCCTGCCTCTTCTTTGGATTTTACGGTAAAGTGTACCGGCCCGTAATTCGTAAGTGTTCGCGATGTCTTCCGCGAGCTCATCATTTTGCAACTTTTCGACAATTCCCGAAATTTGGGGGTCACGACGTTGTTCGGCTAGTAGCCAATCTTCCGATATTTCGGCCAAATTGATCTCTTTCTCCGCGATTTTATCAATCTTACGGTGATCCGAATCTACGGGGTTTCGTGAAAAGAAGTCAACGTGGGCCATCCTCTTGCCCTCCCGATACATAATGTCGAAGGTGAAAGTCTGTAAGTAGGCCCACCACCTGTGGACCCTGTCATTCAAATGTGCCTTACTACTTGATGCTTTCAACGAGTTGCAGTCGGTAACAACAAGAAATTCCCGTCCATGTAGATAGTGACGGAAATGCTTGACGGCGTTTACGACTGCCAACGTCTCTAGCTCGTAGGAATGATATCTAGATTCCGTAGGGGTAGTTCTTTTACTGTAGTACTCGATCACTCTATTCTTACCTTCGACTTTATGCATCAAGATCGCCCCGTAACCCTCCGAACTAGCGTCAGTATGTAGCTCGATGGGGTAATTAGGGTCGAATATCATCAGTACCGGCGCGTCTGTCAGAACGGAAACTATCTGTTGTCTGATTTTCTCGTGCCTATCTGACCATGTTATGTTTTTGCTACCTGAGGTGAGCGCATACAGGGGTTTCATCGTCTGTGAGAACTTGGGGACGAACTTACGGAAGTAGGAAGCTAACCCGATAAACTGTCTGAGCTGAGTGACCGTCGTTGGCGCAGGTAAGGAACTCAAGGCGTGTATTTTACCCGGGTTGGGGCGAACTTCCCCGTTATGAATTACGTACCCCAGATAAAGTATCGACGTCTTCAGGAAAGAGCACTTAGAAAAGTTAAACGAAAACCCGGCGTTTACAAGGGTACTTAACACGATGTCCAACCTCTCTAAGGCTTGATCTATTGAGTCGGCAATAATTAGGACGTCATCCAAATAGACAACGACGTAGGAATACGCAAGGTCGCCCAGGGCATTGAAAATGGCCCTCTGAAAAACGGACGGGGCATTTTTCAATCCAAACGGCATCGTTACGTACTCGTACTGCCCGTCGGGTGTAACGAACGCGGTATACTCCGTTGAATTGGGATGTATGGGAATTTGATGAAACCCGCTGGCCATATCCAGGCTAATGAAGTATTTCGCGTTCTGCAATCTCGCGATTTGATCTGCGATAAGGGGTAGAGGATACCGATCCGCGACCGTATTCTTATTTAGCGCTCGGAAGTCCACGCACAGTCTATCTGAGCCGTCTTTTTTCTTCACGAGCAACATCGGGCTCGCAAATGGCGAATTACTGGGTCTTATGATGTTAGCTTTAATTAGTTCACCGATTCTTTCTCGTACCGTCCTACGCTCTTCCTCGCTAAGTCTGTAAGGGCTTCTTTGGACGGTGACGTTGGGGTCGATTAGCCTTATTTCTAGTTGGCCTGTGTTTACGCGTGTACGCGGAAAACCCGTGATGAATGAGTTTTTAAACTTTTCTAGAATAGAAATCAATCGGCCCTTATCACTACCATTTACCTCAGTGTCTACTTCATTAAGATCGACCTCTTTTTCGACGGTCCTATCACAGACATTGACTACCTTCGTTTTGCAAATATCAAGACTAGTGCGCGTGATATGCACGTCGAAGCCCTGACTTAAAATTTCGCGACCGATCATGATATCGTATTTCAAGTATTTATCAGGGAGAACGTGAAAAGTTATCTCCAACGTAAAACCGTTGATACACACAGTGGACAAAATCTGAGACGTACTCTTAACACACGTATTTCCTATCCCTCGCATTACTACTACATCGGTGGTTCTTTTGCCAGAAAATTTCGAGGCAGCGGATTCCTTAATCAATGAGCATTCGGCTCCAGAATCGAAGCAAAATGGGAACGACTCACCCTGGTGACTTAATTTACCGGTTGGAGCCTCCACCACGCAGGAGTCGACTCGCCGTTCCTTGTTGTGACTGCTTTTCTTATCCTCCCGCAACGGACAATCAGGTGCGATATGACCTTCCGCACGGCACCTGAAGCAAAACACCTTGGACGATGTGGCTGGTCGGCTCCCTTCCCGGCGCCTTGTCTCCTTCTGCTTTTCGGTCCGCATCTTCTTGCGGCACTCCGTCGCCTTATGCCCGATGATTCCACAGTAATAACACTTTGTCCGGGAGTTTGATGTCCTGCTCCGTTTAGCTTCAGGTTCTGTCGGCGGATCATCTGCCAAGGGTAACGGCCTCTTCGTCGGATGAGGGAGAGCTCTCAGTTCCCGAAGAAATTGGTCCTGTGTCCGGACGTCTTGCGTGAGTGCGATCCGTTCGACACGCCGATCATATGAAGTCAATCGAAGAAGGACGACAGCGTTAATTAATTCGGCGTTGGATAGACCACTCCATCTCGCAGCCAGGAGAGAGCGAAGTCGATTGCCGAAAGTTACCGTGGGTTCGTTCTCCTCTGGTGGTTCCTCGAACATCCTTATCAGCGTTGAGGTTGCCGTCTCTTTGCCGTCATAGTGCGAAAGGAAATACTCCTTGAATCGTTCCCAAGTAAGGCCGCAAACCGGGACTTGCGTAAGCCACTGTGATGCACTACCCCCCAGCGCACGATTTAGGACGAAATATAACTCACGGTCTTGTGGGGGCTCGTTGCCCATAAGCTTACTGACTGTTTCGCACCACCTCATTGGGTCAGCGCCCGCCAGTTCAGGGTTAAAAAACGGTAGCGAAAATTTGTCAAGTTCTACACTCTTTTTCTTTGTTAGCGTATGAAATACGTCACGCATGAAATACATTTGCTGTTTCATCGATGTTAACAAGTCCTTGTATCCCACTTCTGATGTCGGATTAGGGTCAGGATTATGGAGAGGGGCGTTTGATGAGTTCTCATTACAATTAGCCATTGCCGTGATACAATAAAGAGTTTACTAGCACAGGCTTATCAACAAGATTAGGCACTCGTAGCACTAGTGATAATGACCTTAGGTTCGAAACGAATCCGCGGTCACGGGATGATAAACGTATGTACTCGCACAGTTCAAGTCTAATTCTTAGTTAACTAAACGTGAGGTATTCGCTGATTGTAAGACAGTACTTTCACTCGTCAATGAGATCGCACGAAAGAATGCATCTCCGTCTCGATGATGCCGTCGAGGAAAACTATAATGGGTGTGTCTAAGGACATGAGATCCTCGGATTCGTCAACGAATGCTTTCGTTCCAAAGGTGAGGGAAATTAGCGCTGTTGCTAATTGGTCGATCTCCATATCGGCGTTTTGAAAGAGATGCTGGCCGCCCTTGTGGGGAGGTTGTTGACGGGAGGCATCGTTCGTGGAAGATAGGTTTCTCTTATCTTCCCGTAGTTGCAACAAAGTCTATTTGAAGGACTTCGCTTGACTAAATCTTAAGATCTTATAGCGGGTCCTCACGTTAGCTAAACATACACTACAAAGGCATGCCGACACCCGGCGATCATCTTACCCGGAGAACAAAATCTGCGTGTGGCGGGCCGCGGGATAGAAACTATTGAAGTATTTACTGCCACGTGTCGCTACGGCTATTTCTTTTAAGGAGAGGTATAGAGTTACTTTGTGCTTTTGTTAGATAAAACGTTCATCCCTTTGACCGCGGCTACGTTCGGCGACTGATTGTCGCCTCGAGCCCAAGCTCATGATCATAAATCTCGAATAGTCGGAGCGGCATTTGTTTAATCTAAGTTACAACGTTACGGTATTCCCGCGAATCCAGGGAGGGGTTCCGGTGTTCTTTCATCTCCGACATATATATATATATATATGTATATATATATGTATATATATATATATGTATATACATATATATATGTATATATATATATGTCGGAGATGAAAGAACACCGGAACCTCTCCTTGGATTCTCGGGAATACCGTAATGTCGTAATTTAGATTAAACAAATGTCGCTCCGATTGTTCGAGGTTTATCATAGTGAGCTTGGGCTCGAGGCGACAATCAGTCGCCGAACGTAACCGCAGTCAAAGGGATGAACGTTTTATCTAACAAAGGCACAGAGTAACTCTATACCTGTCTAACTCTATACCTATGTTTAGCTAACGTGAGGACCCGCTATAGATCTTAAGATTTAGTCAAGCGAAGTCCGTCAAATAGACTTTGTTGCAACTACGGGAAGATAGGAGAAACCTATCTTCCACGAACGTTGCCCCCCGTCAACAGCCTCCCCTCAAGGGCGGCCAGCATCACTTTCAAAACGCCGATATGGAGATCGACCAATTAGCAACAGCGCTAATTTCCCTCACCTTTGGAACGAAAGCTTTCGTTGACGAATCCGAGGATCTCATGTCCTTAGACACACCCATTATAGTTTTCCTCGACGGCATCATCGAGACGGAGATTCATTCTTTCGTACGATCTCATCGACGAATGACAGTACCACCTTACAACCAGTGAATACCTCACATCTAGTTAACAAAGAGTTAGACTTGAACTGTGCGAGAACATACGTTTATCATCCCGTGACCGCGCATTCGTTTCGAACCTAAGGTCATTATCACTAGTGCTACGAGTGCCTAATCTTGTTGATAAGCCTGTGCTAGTAAACTCATTATTGTATCACGGCAATGGCTAATTGTAATGAGAATTCATCAAACGCCCCTCTCCATAATCTTGACCCTAATCCGACATATATATATATTATGAATTTTTCCCAAAGATACGCGTACGCATGTGTATATCTATATATGTGTGTGTCGCAGAGCAACCTTGTATACAATTTTCACTTTTATTAGAATGCTGATGTAGTGTAGTATATTTTATTTCGTTTATATTTTATTAGATAACCAATTATTCAGATACACGAAGTAAGTCACACACAGACAGATATGCATACACGTGTGTGTATATACATGTGTTTTCGCAGAGAAATCTCATACATTTGAATCGCGGCTTGTTTTATTTATTGGTTCATTTAATTATTCCATTTTATTTGTATTTTATATGTCATTGCTGATTGGTTGTAGTGTTTCTTCTTATTGATTGATTTATTTCATTTTGATTGTTTGTCGTATAATTCTTTATATTTTGATTGGTTAGTTATTAGTTAATTAATTATTATTGGTCGTGTTTAATTATTCATAAGTTGTTGGTTCGTGGCGTCACGTGCGGAACGCGAGACGTGACAATAGTACATAACGTTTTACGTTATAACGTAATACTATTTAACGTTACACGTTGTATGGTAATAGCATATGACGTTATACGTTATAACGTAATACTATATAACGTTATACGTTATAACGTAATACTATTTAACGTTATACGTTATAGCGTAATACTATATGTCGTTATACGTTATAGCGTAATACTATATAACGTTATACGTTATACCGTAATAGTGTATAACGTTACACGTTGTATGGTAATAGTATATGACGTTAGATGTTATAATGTAAAACTGTATAACGTTACACATTGTATGGTAATAGTATAAAATGTTATACGTTATATCGTAATAGTAAATAACGCTATACGTTATAACGTAATACTGTATAACGCTATACGTTATAACGTAATACTATATAACGCTATACTTTATATCGTAATGGTATATAACTTGTTACGTTATATTGTAATACTTTATAACGTTATTCGTTATAACGTAATACTACATAACGTTATACGTTAGAACGTAGTACTATATAACGTTATACGTTATAACGTAATACTATATAAGGTTACACGTTGTATGGTAATACTATATAACGTTATACGTTATAACGTAATACTATTTAACGTTATACGTTAAAACGTAATAGTATATAACGTTATACGTTATACCGTAATAGTACATAACGTTTTACGTTATATCGCAATACTATATAACGTTATACGTTATAACGTAATACTCTATAGCGTTATACGTTATAACGTGATACTATATAACGTAACTCGTTGTATACTTATAGTATATAGAGTTAAACGTTATATCGTAATAGTATATAACGTTATACGTTATATCGTAATAGTATATAACGTTATACGTTATATCGTAATCGTATATAACGGTATACGTCATAACGTAATACTATATAACGGTATACGTAATAACGTAATACTATATAACGTTATACGTATATCGTAATAGTATATAACGTTATAGGTTGTAACGTAATACTATATAATGTTATACGTTACAACGTAATAGTATATAACATTACACGTTATATCGTTATACTATGTAACGTTACACGTTATATCGCAATAACATACACCGTTATACGTGATAACGTAATACTATATAACGGTATACGTTGTATCGTAATAGCATACAACGTTATTCGTTATATCGCATTACTATATAACATTATACGTTATAACGTAATACTCTATAGCGTTATACGTTATAACGTGATACTATATAACGTAACTCGTTGTATAGTTATAGTATATAGAGTTAAACGTTATATCGTAATAGTATATAACGTTATACATTATATCGTAATCGTATATAACGGTATACGTCATAACGTAATACTATATAACGGTATACGTAATAACGTAATACTATATAACGTTATACGTATATCGTAATAGTATATAACGTTATAGGTTGTAACGTAATACTATATAATGTTATACGTTACAACGTAATAGTATATAACATTACACGTTATATCGTTATACTATATAACGTTACACGTTATATCGCAATAACATACACCGTTATACGTGATAACGTAATACTATATAACGGTATACGTTGTATCGTAATAGCATACAACGTTATTCGTTATATCGCATTACTATATAACGTTATACGTTATAAAGTAATACTATATAACGTAATACGTTATAACGTAATACTATATAACGCTACACATTTTGTGGTAATAGTATATAACGTTACACGTTATATCGCAATAACATATAACGGTATACGTTACAACGTAATACTATGTAACGTTATACGTTATAACGTAATACTATACAACGTTATACTTTATATCGTAATAGTATATAACGTTATACGTGATAACGTAATACTATATAACGCTATACGTCGTATCGTAATAGCATACAACGTTATTCGTTATATCGCATTACTATATAACGTTATACGTTATAAAGAAATACTATATAACGTTATACGTTATAACGTAATACTATAGATCGTTACACATTATATGGTAATAGTGTATAACGTTATACGTTATATCGTAATACTATATATCGGTATATGTTGTATCGTAATAGTATAGACCGTTACACGGTATAACGTAATACTATGTAACGTTATACGCTACTTCGTAATAGTATATAACGTTACACGTTTTATCGTAATAGTATATAACGTTTTATGTTACATCGTAATAGTAAATAACGTTACACGTTATATCGTAATAATATACAACGTTACACGTTATATCGTTATACTATATAACGTTATACGTTATATTGTAATGGCGTATAACGTTATACGTTAAGATGTAATACTATATAACGCTATACGTTGTATCGTAATACTATATAACGTTGTACGTTATAATGTAATACTATATAACTTTTTTTTTCTTGCGTGAGGAGGGGAAAATGCTGTTACGCATACCCAGTGAACCGCATCGCTGGGTTATGTGGGAGTCGGTCGGATGTCGTTGCCATACCCACTAAAAACCCCTTCTCCTTCTTCCTCTGCTTTCAGGACAGACAACGCCGGTTAAACCTGTTGGCAGACATCAGGGTTGTCCTTTCATGCCCCGTTGTATCTTCTTCTTCGGGCAGTTACTTCTCATGTCATCTTCTCAGTCAGTTCAGAATACTGGGCTGATCTCCTTCTGCGGTTTTTCGTTGTTTTGTAATCATGCCTTCACTGCTCCGCGTAGTTGTTGTTGCTTTCGTTCTCCTCCTTGCCTCTTCCCAGGCCCTCGCAATACTATAAATCGTTCCACGTTGTATACTTATTGTATATAACATTACACTTTATATCGTAATAGTATATAACGTTATACGTTACATCGTAATAGTATATAAAGTTATTCGTTATAACGTAATACTATATAACGTTATACGTTATAACGTAATACTATATAACGTTACACGTTATATCGCAATAGTGTATAACGTTGCACGTATATCTCAATAGTATATAATGTTATTCGTTATATCGTAATAGTACATATCGTTATACGTTATATCGTAATAATATATAACTTTATTCGTCACTACGTAATACTATATAACGTTGTACGTTATAACGTAATAGCATATAACGTTATACGTTATATCGTAATACTGTATAACGTTATAAGTTATAACGTCATACTTAATAACGTTATACGTTATAACGTAATACTATATAACGTAACTCGTTGTATAGTTATAGTATATAGCGTTATACGTTATATCGTAATAGTATATAACATTATACGTTACATCGTAATAGTATTTAACGTTATTCGTTATAACGTAATACTATATAACGTTATACGTTATATCGTAATACTATATAACGTTATACGTTATAACGTAATACTATATAACGTTACACATTATATGGTAATAGTATATAACGTTACACGTTATATCGTAATACTATATAACGTTATACTTTATATCGTAATAGTATATAACTTTATACGTGATAACGTAATACTATATATCGTCATACTTTATGACTTATTACTATATGACGTTACGCGTTATATCGTAATAGTGTATAACGTTACACGGTATAACGTAATACTATATAACGTTACACGTAATATCGCAATAACATATAACGGTATACGTTATAACGTAATACTATATAACGTTACACATTATATGGTAATAGTATATAACGTTATACGTTATAACGTAATACTATATAACGGTATATGTTGTATCGTAATAGTATATACCGTTACACGGTATAACGTATTACTATATAACGTTACACGCTGTATAGTTATAGTATATAACGTTACACCTTATATCGTAGCAGTATATAACGTTATACGTTATATCGTAATAGTATATAACGTTGTACGTTGTATCGTAATAATATATAACGTTATACGTTATAACGCAATACTATATAACGACACACGTTGTAAAGTAATGCTATATAACGGTATATGTTATAACGTAATACTACATACCGTTTTACGTTATAGCGCAATACTATATAACGTCACGCGTTGTATAGTTGTAGTATGTAACGTTACACGTTATATCGTAGTAGTATATACCGTTACACGTTATAACGTAACACTCTATAACGTTATACGTTATACGTTATAGCGCAATACTATATAACGTTACGCGTTGTATAGTTGTAGTATGTAACGTTACACGTTATATCGTAATAGTATATACCGTTACACGTTATAACGTAACACTCTATAACGTTATACGTTATACGTTATAACGTAATACTATATAAAGTTACACATTATATCGTAAGAGTATATATCGTTATTTCATATGGGCCGTTAAAGAGGCCTTCTTATTCGGTTGGTTGGATTGTTCATATTCATCGAGCCGTTTAGAGATAAGAGAGTAAATCGGCCGATTTAAAAGCTTCGTTTCTGATGCAAGGAGGTAATTTTATCCGTGTTCTCCATTGGTATGGCGGATTGTAGAGATGATATACTGGACGAGCTTACCTTGTGGTTGTGAGTTTAAATGTTGCTCATCACCGTGTGTGTATCGTATGATGTGTAAGATGTGTCCTTGCGGAAGTTGACCCTTTAGTTGTTGGCGTGAGGTCGCGTGGATACTCAGCAAAAAAGGCGTTTCTACCCCTCGGCCACTCGGTTGGTTGTGTGATTGATACTGTTGGACTGCTCTGAATTGATGATTTTCCAGCGTGATTGTGTTCCTCGACCAGTAGGTTATGCTTCTTGGAAGGTGACGCTCCTGACGTCACTGGCTTCGCTGTAGTGATAACGCTTTCGCGGCTGGGTTCATGTATTCACGTGGCACTGTGTGGTCACTGGTAAGTGCACTTTTCACTGACACGTGATCCGGCTCGAAGGACCATGTATTTTCGAGCTATCTCGGGGAGACGCGGTCGTTAGAATACGCGTCAACGGGAGTCGTAAATTCCCGTTACGATTGCAATAATCGACACCACGAATAGTTCGATCCCCTGATTTCGGTTAGGATAATAGGGGTGATTCAGTTAGTATAACACTGTGGTTCATAGAGTTAAAGTATGTATATTTCCAACACTTTATACAATCACACAAATTAGTAAGGCCGTTGATTAAGATACAGATAATGAAGAGAAGGATTATTCTTAGATGAGAGAATGATAGGAGCTTTAGACCGTGTAGACACTTTGAGAGTGGTAGGAAACTCCGAGAGATATAGGAACGGTGAGAGTTATAGGAAATGCATGAACTCTAGGCACCGTGAGAGCCGAAGAAATACTCTAAAGTTCGTTCTGATGTGATTACGGAGGAAAGCTCGGTATGGGTGTGCCCTTTAAACGAAGAACGCGGATTCGTTGCTTACATGTTTAATTAGGAAAGGTGAGGACAAGGATCCGCGCTATCCATTGGCTAAGACGTTAACGCTTGAAGATGGGAGATGTAAGCATCCCATCGGCATGACTCGTGGGAAAATCCAGACATTTCTATTCTGTAAATGCCTGGTTTTCCCTATCAGATAATTACCAATTTTTCCCGTTATAAATACCGGTTTTCTCCGTAATCTTTAAACACTCTCAATAAACCTAATGACTTGTTTAAGTACCACAGATAAACTCAAAATACTTGCAGGATTCAAGGTTCCTGCAAGCTAATGAGACTCGGTTTATGGTGGGCCTTAGGTTTATTGAGGGTTTCTCTAACGACGCTTGGGCCTTTACGGTTAGACAATAGAAGACGTCGCGTAGACCTCTTCACGCAACGTAACAAACGTAATAGTTATAACAGTATACATTATAACGTATTACCATATAATGTTATACGTTATAACGTGATAGTATTATTACATCATAGTTTTACATCATAAGAATGCATATTATATTACATTATAATGTATACATTCCACTTGCCTATATATATGTCGGAGATGGAAAAACACCGGAACCTCTCCTTGGATTCTCGGGAATACCGTAATGTCGTAATTTAGATTAAACAAATGTCACCCCGATTGTTCGAGATTTATGATAGTGAGCTTGGGCTCGAGGCGACAACCAGTCGCCGAACGTAACCGCGGTCAAGGGATGAACGTTTTATCTAACAAAGGCACAGAGTAACTCTATACCTGTCCTTAAAAGAAATAGTCGTAGCGACACGCGGCAGTAAATATTTCAATGGTTTCTGTCCCGTGGCTCGCCACACGCAGATTCTATACTCCGGGTAAGATGATCTCCAGATGTCAACATACCTCCGCAGTATATGTTTAGCTAACGTGAGGACCCGCAATAAATCTTAAGATTTAGTCAAGCAAAGTCCTTCATATAGACAAGCAGTCTTTGTTGTAACTACGGGAAGATAGGAGAAACCTACCTTCCACGAACGATGCCCCCCGTCAACAACCTCCCCTCAAGGGCGGCCAACATCTCTGTCAAAACGCCGATATGGAGATCGACCAATTAGCAACAGCGCTAATTTCCCTCACATTTGGAACGAAAGCTTTCTTTGACGAATCCGAGGATCTCATGTCCTTAGACCCACCCATTATAGTTTTCCTCGACGGCATCGTCGAGACGGAGAGTTACTCTTCGGTACGATCTCGACGACGATTCAAGTAACTCTCGGATACGTAGTGATTGCCCCATGCATTAACATTGAGTACAACTTAGACACTAAAGAAGAGTAGAGTTCGTCATCCCGTTGACCGTGGATTCGTTATTGAGCCTAGGATCATCGTCATTAGCTTCTCGAGTATCAAATTATCGCGATTACTTGTCCAATTCCATCATGGTCATGTTTGCACTGGTAAATATCTCCTCTATTGCATAATGATCACGTCTAGTGTCAATAGGGATTCGTTTCACGCCCTTAACCCTAACTCTAATCGTAACGCCAACCCGACATATATATATGTCGGAGATGAAAGAACACCGAAGCCTTCCCTTTGGAACGTGGTGAAGATCCCTTAGTACTGTAATCTTAATTCTGCCATAGCCGTATTAAGAAACTGTTGTCATTCGATCCGACTGTATTTATTTGAGATTTATGATAGTGAGCTTGGGCTCGAGGCGACAACCAGTCGCCGAACGTAGCCGCGGTCAAGAGATGAACGTTTTGTCTAACAAGGGCATGAAGTAACTCTAGCTAGTAACTTAAGCTCTTCTTAAAAGAAATACTTGGGCCAGGGCACGAAGGTAAACATTTCAACGATTTCTGTCCTGTGGCTCGCCACACGCAGACTTTGTCCTTCTGGTAAGATGATTGCCAGATGTCAACGCATCTTCACAGTATATGTTTAGCTGACCGAGGACCCGTTACGAATATTAAGTTTCAGTTATACAAAGTCGTTCAAATAAACAAATAGCCTGTGTCCCAACTACGGGATGATAAGAGAAATCTATCTTCCAGGAACGACGCATCCCAGTAACAATTTTCCCCAAGTACGGTTAACATCCTTCTCTAACCACCAACATGGAAATTGACCAATTAACAGTAACGACAATTTCCCTCACCCTTCGAACGAAGACTTTTCTCTGCGAATCCGATGATCTCGTGCCCTTGGACACACCCATCATAGTTTTCCTCGACAGCGTTACCGTGATAGAGAGCTACTCTCCCGTACGATCCCAACGACGATTCAAGTTACTCTTAGATACGTATTAATTGCCCCATGCATTAACATTGAGTACAACTTAGACGCTGAAGAGTAGTGTTCGTCATCCCGTTTGTTACGACCGTTCGCGGAGAGACGCGGTCTCTAGGAAAACGCATCAGCCAGAGACGTAACTTCTCGCTACGATTCTGTTAATCGACGCCGCCAAATAGTCGTCCCCCTGTTTCGGTTGAGATAACAGAGGTGGTTCAACTGAATGTAACACTGTATTAACAGGTTAATGTAAAATAATATATTTAACAATAATGTGGTGAATGTAGTACAGAAAATTGACTCAATGCTTTACGAGATTATTCGATGTAATCGGTTTGAATTTGATCGTCAGACCTCTCGATGCGTAACGTTCGATTCATCAGAAGGAACTGCTCGTCTTTCGATGATTCCTTTGTCTCATTTTGAAGACGAACCCCACTATGCTCGGGTCACGCCACCGTTCGCCCCTATGATCACGTATGCCCGTTCTTGTGTGGAAAACGTAACGGACAAAATTCGACGTTTCAAGAGCTCGCTGCTTGGCGATAACTATGCGCTCGTCGATACATTGTATATGATCCGGCGGTCAAATAAGACGATCTGCCTGCGACACTGTAGGGCCGCGAGCGACGGTTAGAAAATACAGCCTGTGGTAAGCCTCGTGGCTTAACACCGTTTTTTTTTTTTTTTTTTTTTTTTTTTTTTAAGAATATTTACAATCAATTCTCGATGAGAATTTTCAATAACTTGGTTTATAATAGTTTTATATTGTTGGTCCTAGTAGAATCTAAAGATTTAATCTAGAGGGTATTTTCTTTTTAGTCTGCGGATCTGGTCCGTCGTGTCTAGTAGTTGGGTGACTAATGGGTTGTGGTGGTTGTTGACTCTTGTCTTATATCTGCTTCTGGACTTGTGTATTTCATCTTTGACTGTAGGTATCTTGAGGTCGCGGTGGATTGTTTCGTTTGTAACATACCAGGGTGCATTTATTAGGGATCTTAGCGTTTTCGATTGGAAGCGTTGGAGTATTTCAATGTTGGAATTACTTGCTGTTCCCCATAGTTGAATTCCGTAGGTCCAGACAGGTTTTATTACGGTCTTACAGAGCGTAATTTTGTTCTGCGTGCTTAGGTTGGAGCGACGGCCAATGAGCCAATAAAATTTTTTGAGTTTGTCCCTGAGTTGTTTAGATTTGTCTACGATATGTTGTTTCCAGGTTAATCTCCTGTCCAGAGTCATGCCCAGGTATCTGACTGTGTCCTTGTTAGGAACTGTTATATTGTTAATGGAGACCTGTGGGCAGGTTTGTTTTCGCAGCGTGAAGGTTACATGTGTGGATTTTTTTTCATTAATTTTGAAGCCTCATTTATGGAACAACTTTTCCATAGAGTCGAGACCTCGCTGGAGAGTGGATGAGGCCATTATCGGGTTGGCGTGGGACGCTAATAGCGCCGTGTCGTCGGCAAATGTTGCTATGGTTATTTCTGTCGATATTGGTAAATCGACAGTGTAGATGGAGAACAGAAGGGGTCCGAGAACACTGCCTTGGGATATGCCCGCTTCTATTGGGAAAGTTGTGGTAATGGCGTCTACGTATTTAACCATGAATTGCCTTTTGGTTAGGTAGGACTTTAGGATGGAGTAGTAAGTGTGTGGTAGGACTTTTTTCAGTTTGTAAAGAAGCCCTTCATGCCATACTTTGTCGAATGCCTGTTGAATATCAAGGAATACCGCTGAGCAGTGTTTTTTCTTTTCGAGGATTTGGCTGATATTGTGTGTTATTCGGTGGATTTGCTCTATTGTGGAATGCTGCTTCCGAAAACCGAATTGATGATCTGGCAGGGTTTTCAGATCCTCTAGGAGTGGAAGGAGTCGATTCGTTAGCAACTTTTCGAATAGTTTTGACAAAGTGGGTAGAAGACTAATTGGGCGATAGGAGCTAGTTTCGTGTATTGGTTTTCCAGGTTTAGGGATGAGCGTAATTTGTGACGTTTTCCAGGTTTTGGGATAGTATTCAAGGCGAAGAATTGCGTTGAAGATTGAAGAAATGAGAGCAATCCCTTTTACAGGTAGTTCCTTAATTGCCTTGTTACTTATTTGATCATGTCCCGGTGCTTTCCTGGGGTTCAGACGATGGATTAATTCAGTAACCTCTAAAGAATTGAAAGGTTTAATGGGGAGAGACATTTGAAAGGAAGAATGCAAGTATTCTGTTATTTCTGGAGCGGTACTGGAGGAATGAGGTTTAAAAACGTTGGATAGGTAGTTGGCGAACAGGTTGGCTTTTTCTATAGGGCTTCGTGCCCATCCGCCTTGCGGACAGCGAATTGAAGGGATTATTTGCGGGGGACGCGTGAGTTTCCTGGAAGCTTCCATAGTGAGTAGTTGGAGTCGGCAGAGGGGGACAAATTGACGAGGTACTTTTGGAAACAGTCATTTTTGTATTTTTTAATGATTTTGGTTAACTTCCTGGTTGCGTTGTTTAGTTTGCGTTTATCGTCCGGTGTTCTCTGGGTTTGCCATACTCTTCTTAGTCTTCGTTTTTCTGTGATTTTGTTTAATATGTAATGGAGATATTCGTGTTTACTGATAGAAGTCTTGGTAGGTGTTGAGGAGCGAATAGCGTTTATTATGCTCGTGTTTAAGTATTCTGTGGCTGTTTCGATATCTTCCTTTGTTTTTAGTGAGATTGAGGCAGAGGTCGAGTGATTAAAGACTTCTCTAAAGAGCTGCCAGTTGATGAGTTGGTTGTGAATGGGGCCATTAGGTGGGTTCTCGATTAATGCTGAAACGACTGTTGCTATTACGGGGGAGTGGTCGAAAGAGAGTTCAGTCGAGGAGTTGATTTGGACATATCTAGGCGAGATATTTTCGGTTATGAAGAAGTCGAGTAAATCGGGGATTTTGTTAGTGTCAGTGGGCCAGTATGTGGGTTCATATGTGGTGAGGTAGTTGAGATTGTTGGTGTTTATGCTTTTCAAGAGGTTTTTGCCTCTCGCTGTGACAAATCTGCTACCCCATTGGGTATGTTTGGCGTTATAGTCTCCTCCAGCTATGAATCTATTGCCTAGGGCGTCAAAGAGGCTGTCGAAGTTCTCTTTAGCATTCGAGTGTCTGGGAGAGCAGTATACTGCTGAGGTGGTGATTGTACCATGGCGGTCTTCTATTGCTACGCTTGTGGCTTGAAGGTAGTCTTTCTGGAATGATGGAAACTCGTAATGCTTAATGCTGGATTTGATGATGATTCCGGTGCTGCTGTGTGCCTTTCCACTGGAGTGTTGGGTGTCGTAGAAATTGTAGCCGTGAATTTTGAGGTAGCTTTGTCGGTGAAGTGGGTTTCAGATATAAGCATTACGTCGATTTGCTGTTGTTTTAAGAAGAGTTCTAGTTCAAATTTGTGCTGAGCTAGACCGTTGGCGTTCCACAGAGCTATACGCATTGGTTTTATTTTGCTTCTGTGAGTATTAATTTATCCATGAAAAGTGTAAGTAGTGACAGCAAGTTGTTAATTTGCTCTGTTAGCTTCTCGATTAGTTTTTCGAGACTGATGAAGTTGTCTGTGTTATGTGGGGTGGGAACACTATTTTCTAAGTGTCCAGTGTGGGTTTTCGAGTTGTTTATGTTTCCTTGTGCTGCCTGGGCATAGGACATTGATGGTGAGGTGAATTTTTGGGGTCTAGGTTCTTGTTTGGTTATCTCCTTGGGTCTCAGTTTTGGATACTTGTTGTGTAGTGTTTTATAGGCTGAGCATCCTTTGTAATTCGCAGGATGCTCTCCTTGACAGTGGATGCACTTCGCGGAGCTTTCTGGGGATTTAGTGCATTGGTCAGTGAGGTGACTACCTGCACATTTTACGCACCGGAAATTATGGTTGCAGTATTTCTGCGTGTGGCCGTACCTTTGACACCTTTTGCATTATACTATCTCTTTCTTTACAAGAGGTGGTTCGATCTTAACTATGGAGTTCATCAGCCGGTTGACGTAGATTTTTTTGTTATTTTCTTTTTGTTTTATATCTATGAAAAATAGCGATGGTGGATTTTTTGTGATTCTATGTCTTATGTTGCTGATGTTAGTTACCTCGTGGCCAAGCTTTAGAAGTTCGAACTTTAGTTCGTCTAGATCAACTGAGTGGTGGATATTGCGTAGCACCACACGAAAAGGTCTTTCTTGCTTGAGCTGGTATGTGTGGAAGTTTGCATTCAAGGTTTTTAGCAACTTAGTTAAATTTCTATAGGTGTTACGCCACGAGGCTTACCACAGGCTGTATTTTCTAACCGTCGCTCGCGGCCCTATAATGTCGCAGTCAGATCGTCTTATCTGACCGCCGAATCATATACAATGTATCGACGAGCGCATAGCTGTCGCCAAGCAGCGAGTTCTCGAAACGTCGAATTTTGTCCATTACGTTTTCCACACAAGAACAGACATACGTGATCATAGGCGCGAACGGTGGCGTGACCTAAGTATAGTGGGAATCGTCTTAAAAATGAGACAAAGAAATCATCTAAAGTCAGTTAGTTCCTTGTGACACGTCGAACGTTACACATTGAATCGAATCTAACACATAACGTCTGTCTCAAGCTGCGAAGTGCGATAGGTCTCGTTATAAGCAAACCGCTAAACAAACCTTGACTGTTATCTTTTTCGTTTTTAATTGTTGATCTTTGACTGAACTTGTTGTTTCGTTATTCTTATTAAACTTTTATCAACCAACCCAGTATAGTTGTTCATATACACTCAAACCTAACCACCTCTATTCTCGTAATAGAAATAGGGGATCAATCAGTTCGTGGCGTCGATTGTTTAATCGTAACGAGAATTTACGACTCTCGTTGACGCGTTATCTAGCGATCGCGTCTCTCCGCGAACGGTTGAAACAATAGGCGTCTGGGTTAGTCAACAGAATTTTTACGTGGTTATTATTAATTTTTAACTTGTAGTCCTCTTTGCTGATATCTTTCTCGATGGACTTTATTATTGTTTGAATGTTGATGACATCGTCAATGAATATTGGCGGGGGAGGGGGAATTCTTTGGGTATGTAGTTTATTTACCGTTTCGGTTGTGTTCATGGAGTCTTCTGTAGTCTCAAGTATTGAGAACCTGTTGTAGGTGGCCACTTGACTAACTGGTGGTTTAGTTTGACTCTTGTTCACGTTTGTCTTGATTGTTTCCAGCTTGCGTTTTTTCGTGTGCTGGTCGTTTGCAAAGAGATATATTGCCCCTTTGCCACGGGGGAGGAAGAACGGCGGTGTTATAACTTAGCTCCGAAGAGCCTGTTTGGGATGTTTGGGCCATCATCGAGCTAGTTAATTCAATATGAAAAACTAGTCGAGAGGCTGTGTGAACACTTAGCTAGGTTTGTTGGATTGGCTTTCGACAGATGGGCGTCACGTGTAGTTTTGTGAACTTCACAAGGCACTGGACGCACGTCTGCACGCTTCGGCACTCACCAGCAAACTGAGTCATCCCGTTGACCGCGGATTCGTTATTGAGCCTAGGATCATTGTCATTAGCTTCTCGAGTATCTAATTATCGCGATTACTTGTCAAATTCTATCATAATAATATTTGCACTAGTAAATATCTCGTCTATTGCATAATGATTACATCTAATGCCAATGAGAATTCGTTTCACGCCTTTAACCCTAACTCTAATCTTAACGTCAACCCGACATATATGATACTTTGAACCATACTCATAATTATTCGAATGACACGCATTTAACATAAAAACCATAACAAATCCGTGTTTCTTTATTTCTCCTTTTTACGTTAGTTGGTGATTGGAAATGAATTGAAATCGTAACACATAATTTGACGAAATTATTTGGTATAATCTATTTTATAACAGACCAATCGTCTTACTTTTCGCTTTGTTGTGTCTAGTTGCTTATTATTTCATGTTCTATTGACCGCTGGTAGAACATGTTTGAGGATACTGTTAAAGGATACTTGTTGGTGATCAAACTCCTCTTAACTTGAATAATTATCGATAGTGAACTTGTTGCGCGTAAACTGGACAGGACAATCGTTATTCAACAGGCTGTGGTTTGTTGTTAAATTTTAACAGGATTCTGCCTTTGAGTATCCAATTAATTGACAAGACAAGTAGATTTGCTATAATATGAATTCGTTTGACGTTGTAACGGGAGTGAAATTCACTACGAAGATAATATGAAGCGTATTTTAAATTATAAAAATAAATATAGTTCCTTATGAAATTGTGTGCAAGCCTCAAAAACTACGCTTAAATATTTAATTTGAAATACTGTTCCTTTTACTCTACTCTACATATCCATTTTCCTCGATTTATAATGTAGTATTTAACGTTCCTTATTTTTCAAGACACATCGACCTTGCATGGATATTTCTTGAAAACTCACAGCTATATGTGTAGAAGTTTATCCAATCCTTTTGTGGAATTATATCTCGTTATTTGAAAAGATGTTTCGACAGGAATATTTTTTCTAAGTATTCTTGAGATTTCAAAGTGACTATTAAACCGATTCATCTTCCAGCGTAGATGTTCGACAATATTATTCTTTAAAAAGTTTTTATTAAAATTTACAGTCATTAATCGTCGAAAGCGAATATTATCAGTTTCTTACAATCTGTTACAGAACATTCCACAAATTATTTGGAATCCTATAATCACAATAAAATTTGAGATAATTCGAATACCGATAGTTTTTATCTTCACTGAATGTCTACTTCACTGTATCTTCATTAAAACAACTTACAAACTTTAAAAGACTTACAGGCAAAATACAAATTCTACTGAAAAAGGAAAAAATATATCCTCATCGAATTAAGATGGCTTTCTTCTTTTTCGAAGCCGGTATAAAACTATTCGCGAACATTAATAAGCATTTGTATTGATCTGTGATAGTCTAATACGAATTCATAACTATTGAAAATATTACTAAACGCTCCTGATGAATCTCTTTTAGTGTTCTCAGGGTGAACTCTTTTACAAACATTTGTCGTCGATCGATAGACAGACGATGGTCTTCAGTTTCTACCAAACGCTATCAACAACAAATATCGTTTGAAGTACGGAAACTTCTCGGAAACACTCGTTAACGTTAGAAAGCATTTATACGTACGTCTGCATTTCCATCGACTATACAGAAGGCTCGCAAATTGTACGGACGCCGTGAACCACTTACATGGTCCGTGGAGCGCGGCTTTAAGTCTTAGGAACGCTTGAGACTGCACTACTATTGTTGTTCTGCACATCTGTTTTATGGCTGACGATGTCACTTGACCGCGGCTTTACCTAATTCTAGCTACAAGCGATGGTCGGTGCTAGTGTCCGGCAGAACTCAGTTCTCCAGACATGTCCCAGTCTTACTGCTGTTAGTGCTATTCAAATTTTAGGCACACGAATCGACTGTTACCACTTGCGGGTACCGTCTTTTGTTTCAAATGGAAAAACAGGAAAATCTTACGAGGCTCTTTGATTTTTCTTTGAATACAATTTTTCTTGGCTGAAAGGGACTGAAATATGTAAGAAGCTTCATTTCCTTGAGGTAATGGGGGGTGAGTATTTACATTGCTTTGAGTTAAGAAATTGCACTAATAACTAAGATATTAGTGTTAAGCTTAAATGTTTTATAAAGTAGGATGTTTCCATAACATGTTACTGTACGCTATTAGAGCATATAACGAGAAAGATCATCATCGAAGATAATTCTTAAAGTCATCAAAAATAAATCATAGGAAACGAAATAGAGGGTGAATATCTTTCTCTTATGCATAAAGCATAGTAGAAGATGATTATCCAAAGTTATGTTTTTCAATTATTTTGGTGGTGTAAAAGTAACAGCATGAAAATATTACACATGAAATTAAGATCAGGTAATCACAGAATGAAGTTAAGCATTTTATGCGGGCACTATAATACAATGAATGTTTTAGACGAATCAATAAATAAAGTATTAATGCATTAGCAACAAACATTATATGCTGACTTTCAATTTACGAAATAAAATATATAGTGGTGCGTCAATAAATACACTTTATACTGACTCGAATGAAATAATATAAAATGTTCACTTATTTTCGTTACATTAACATGTCATCTTTTGAACGATGCTTTATTAATAGATGAAAAAAGGACCGAGATGATTATGTTCATAAATTGTTATTGTCTCCTTTCTTAAATTGAAAATAGAATTATATTGCGAATACATAATTTGTACTTAACTGTATTTCATTGTGTGTAGCAAAATTAGTGTCTGTACTTTCTTCAATATTAAGTTAAAAATTAATACTTAAAATAAAAATCCAGTAAAATAAAACAATCCTTTTCGTTAAGAGGTGAACGTTTATGTATTATGTTTTTAAATAATGTAAAATGATGCAATATACAGTAGAAGGTAATACGTGGAAAGAAACTCGACTTTGCTGGTAATCGTGTAAGATTTTCAAGAGTTTGTCTTGAAGTAACGATAAAAATATTATTCGTTATTTCTAGCTAGAGAATCTCATTTTTATTAATTTCTACAACGCCCAGTTTGATTTAGAGTAAATTGAACATGGGTTGTGGATAGTTTTAGTGTAAAATATTACATTTTACGATATTTGCAATAATCCTGATTGAAACGATGCGGCGCATGAACTCTCGTTTTAAAAGAATGCAGTTTTGAACTCAGGATTCTATAAAGGCTACTGAAATAAACCAGAATACATGAAATTTAATAATTGCATTCCAGAAATAGTCAGATGAAGCATTGCGCTTCCGAAGTTTAAAGCAACAACAATTTTTTCCCCCGTTTTATAGCTAAAAATTGAAACAAACATGTATATTTACAAGAGTATTTTAGACACACTTTATCTACACCCTTTATCAATGCGAGACTCCAAACATCGCGAATCAAAATTTTTGTCAAGCATCAGCTTTTTTAAGAATTTTATACTATCGCGTATTTATAGGGACGAAAATCGCAGTTAAGAATCGCAGATTTGTTATTAACATATTCTTTTACATATCAACAAGAACAATAATCAGTTCTGAAGTTATATACCAAATATTTAAAAATGAAATTCCGTTTTTCCGAGAAAATCTCGGAAAAGGCTGAAGATATTTCCAATTATTCGTCTCGTCGTTCGAGGAAAATTGGCGAATAGGGGGAAGTTAAGAAAGTTACACACACGCGGCAATCCGGTATTGTCGGAAATCATTGTAATTTCGCCGGGTGACTTTAAAAGTTAAATTAGATTTCAACCCCAATGGGCAACGAATTTACTTACGCGGTAGCCACCGTTAGCGTGGAAAAGAAACTTGTCGGGTTATTACCGCCATAATCTACTATACTAAAAGTAACTCGAGTTCTCTTACGGGTCTCAAATAAAGGTTACGAATAGACACGTACATGCCGTAACGTTCGAAATGATTCTCGGAGGGTGCATTTACATACATTACTAAACGCTTTTTATCGCATTTTCTTTGAAAGTTCATTCGACTGACGAGCATCCCTTTTATGACACACTTTTCGGTGAACGAGCCCCCATTCAAAAGACCAACTGTGCACTCTGACACCGTATTTTCTGCATTTTTCATCTCTAAAAGCTCGCACGTATAATCTGAGAAATGTCTTTTCATAACCGAGTGAATAACGAATGGAAACACTACGACTAAATTCTTCTGATTAACTTTGACATCGTCTGTTCCTAATTTACTCTACTCCGTGTACTCTGTTTTCATCTGAGTTTCCAATGTTTGCATTTTTGGCAGTATCTTCCTATCTTTGCTCCAAAAGAATTTGCTCCAAAGTTATATTACGTGATCATTTGTGCGATTACAAAGTTGTCAGTTCTGGATATTCCATAAAATAGTAGAAAAATTCATAATTTTCATAATGTCCACTACATTATGATTTGTGCGGCATATTTTACATGAAATTCTAATAATGAATTCCATAATGTATTCTGATAATGGATTAAATGCAACTGACCTTTTGCAAAATCAGTCCTACCCACCTTGCGCAGTGACATTCTGTGATATTTCGCGTTTTATCAATATTTCTGATAACAAATATAAATATGGGTTTATCCACGAAAAACCATAAACCCGTAAAGGTACTAGAATATCCCAGGGAATATTACACAGCTTTGATTATTTTATTTTCATTTGTTTTAAACCGTTCTACCGGAACGAAGTACCTACGTATTGGTACATTTTCACTTGTTCATCTCTCCATTCTCCATTTGATCTAATGCTTTTTCAATGAATTATGAACTTACTGTCTCCTCCGTTTCGTGCCATTGTTATATCACTCTTGGAAAACCTCTCTATTATCCCAATTAAATACGTTCTTTATTTTTCATGGTATACTTTAACTGTCATTTTTAATCAATGGAATAAATGTAAGTGTTATCGCTTTTTGGTATTTTTAATAAACAATCGAATTAACCAAGATTATGAATATATTATTATTATTGAGCAATATATTATAACTTTAGTCTAAATATACAAAATTACAGTAAACTGATATGATAAGTTCAAGTGGTTTTATACTCGAAAGAGGGAAGTGTATTGATCAACTTCCAGCAAGTATAAGCATATTACGTCTTAATTATAAGATGGTTGATAATCGAATTGCCACTGTCGAGTGTAATACAAGAAACAACTTCATTTTCAAGAGTTTCCACTTAGAGAGAACCCCTTGTAAAGATCGAGGCAAATAACCAATGTATAAAGTTTCTAGAGTTGCCAGTAAAGGACCAGTAAAGGATGAGTCATTTATTACTCGAAGCGTTCTTCTTCATTGTTGGCCCAATTGCTGATATAATTTATAATACGACTCAATATCTAGCTATTTGAAACATTATTTTCTGAACATAGAATTCTGATTCATTGTCATTTGGTTGGCAATAGATTAGGAATTAATAATATACTTACATGTGTGATTGTACCTATAAATATTGAATTACATAGAATTATACTGTTATATACTCTGTAGTCTGTGGATGTTTCTGCAAAATCATATTTTCATGAATATATCGCTAGATAAAAATTTGTTTCATTCTTTAAATATAAGAAGCACTCCACTTTGGATATCTTATATATTTTTCCATATTTTTCCAATTAAATTTCCTATAAATGCATGAACATCCACAAACTAATTATAATAATTATCACATATAGAAACGATAAGAGATTGGGGAGCAAAAACAACGTCGTTCGTTTGAATCTTCCGTCATTTTATTTCTATTCACAGTCAATAAATTAACACTTGTTGGAAACCATACAAGAACTGAGAGACGATAAGAATTACGAATTCGTTACCTCTATAAAACCCGCAATTAATCAATAAATATAAAATCAGCTTATAAAAAGGTTTCAGCAACTCACGCTGACGCGATTGCCATTTCCTAATTCTGTTTCCTTTTTTCATTTACTTCCTTACTTTATGTACATTATACATATATCGCATCAAATTGTAAACTTTGCAAGAAAAAATGGACTAGACCGCTAAGTAGATGCTTAATAATTTTTATTTTCATTTTCACTAGCGATTTAGCGACTCTCTTAAACCACCGTGCTTTCGTCGAATTTCCTCACGGTGACCACACATTTTTCTTGATTAATCGATCGTTTAGATCAAGATGGATACCGTCCGTTCGTTTCACTTCACATTCGCACGAAATCCGAATCGCAAACACACTTAATGCTTTTACTAAGACACCTTTACCTTCACGTATCTATCTCTTCAAATTACTTATTTCGATTATAATTCACTGCATCTATTTTTATAACGAATCTGACTTTTTTTACATCAAATGTTGCATACTTTTTCTCGAACTAATAAAATTATTTGTGTTGCATCTAATCATACTCTCAAAACGTTACTAATTTTAACATTTTTTCCATGCACTCTCCCATTCTCTCTTCCTTCCTCACTCTCTCTCTCTCTCTCTCTCTCTTTCCATTTAGTCTCGCTCGTCGCCACTATTCATTCTGCTTTACTGTTTCGTTCTTACATTTTTTATTTTTTTATATATTTTTTTCTTTTTTTTTGATTCGTCCTCTACACGTAATATTATTCTCGATGGAACGGACAAACTGTACCATTACCGTAATTTGTGTACAAGAAGTAACGAGGATTGTGGCTTCATAATTCGTTCTGCAAAAATTCGTAAAATTGTTCTCTCTTTCTTCGTATAGCGTCCCCGTTGGAAATATCAACCTCACTTGATGTCATGTTCAAGATCAACATAAATCAACTTTCGTCTCGTCGCTTGGACACGATCGAACCTTGCAATACAAATCACTTAATGCGGTATATTGATAAAGTACGTATTTAAACAATCGCTATTATTATGGAAGCAGCGTGTGTCAACTTATTTATTCTCCGGGATATCCCCGAGTCAAATCACGGTTTAGAGTTTCACGTATTCCTAGAAAATTTCGTTTCTACGTAGAATTGATGCTCTATTCGTCAATGGTCGTACGAAAAAGCGTAACAGACTTGTTACAAAAAGGGATAAACCTTCTAACAACTACCTTGTAAATCGATAATAATGAAGAAGATAAACATGCATCTTAAAAGCCTATATAAAGATTTCCTAACATTTGCTCATCAGTCCGCTATTTTGGATAGTCATCGAATCGCTTTTGTGTGTTTCTTTTATCCTTTCGAAACGAATATATATTTTTATATATTCTATTTACAGTATAATAGAGTTCTTAGACCGTATTTTGATAATCGTTCCATTTTGATAATTTCTTGTTGTTTTCTTTTTATTCACGAGTTCCCATCGGTTTTCATTCCTGATCTCGTACTGCGTCGCTTTATACTTTTTTTAAATTCGTCTATCATTTTACACTATACAAAAGATATACATAAGAACCAACGGTATGATATATGTAACATATGTATATTTATGTATAGAGATTTGTATAGTCTAAAGTTTTGGCAAAGGATTGGATCAATATAAAACATCGTTAGGTTTCTATGCGTGCTGTATATGTACATACAAAAACTTTATAACTTTGAACGTCTTTTTTTCTCTCTTTTGCAGGTATAGTCAATATACACATGTACAGATTTACCATCTTGTCGAAGAACCAAGTTGCATCGATGATGGGGATTGTCGATCATGTACTAATAATGTAGTTCTTTCAAATAAAATATTAGCATCGAAAGAATAGAAAACATCGATGAAGTCAATTGTGTTACAAGATTGGACAAAATAATATTGTAAAAGGAATTTCGATAATGAATTGTTTAATAACTCGTTCTACAATTTCACGTGGATTGACTATCTTTTTCCAAAGATTCGAGTCAGTACCTCTAAATAAAATTGATTATTTGTTTGAGATAAAATTAAGAAGAAGCTATACAATTTAGAACAAAATATTATTATTATTATTATTATCATTAATATAAAATTTAGAAAATTTAATTTAATGGAGGAAGAAAAAATGTTATTTAAATTTTGTAAGTACCTAATACTCCACTATTTTACCCAACTTGATTACACTCGAATTTCAAATATTTTCTAGTTTAAAAAAAGCTGCAATATATATAACTGGCAATAAGAAAAAAGTTTCTAAATTATAACATTTAACGACAGATCATTATGATTATCACTTAGCTTTCATATTTGCATTCGATGTTCAATTTGCAAATTACGCATGTATTTCTTATGGCATTAAAGTAAGTCAGACTCAAACATAGAAAAAAATGAATGAACACCATACCCCATGGAAAAGTTTAAATTGTGTTGGCAGTCTTTAATCTAGAAGTTTCTGGCTAATAATCAGCCACTTCTTATAGAAAAAGATTAAATAGCTGTCTAAAGCCCAACGTCGAGTAGAATCGACGGATCAACGTGTTTTTTCTCGTTTAAACATCTCCATTAGTCTCTGTTCTCGTAGCTTAGTATTGTATACAAATTGCAAAGACGAATCTTTCTATTGCGTATTTTTACCTATTTACAAATTATTTAGACGTAAATGCAATCTTATCACAATATTATTATTAGTAATTATACGAGCGTCGAAAACGATAGACGAGATCATGAAATGACTGGCAGTGACATGGCAAGCATTTCATTTGTTTCCTGTCGAACATTACTGCCAAATTCTTTCCATTCACGTACAAGTACAACCGTCGAAACACTTTGCTCGCTTTTCTCGTCAAAGATGCTTAAGTTTTCTTTCTGTCTCATTTTGTCTTTTTATATCTTTTTCGTCGATAATGAGGGTTATGAAAATTCAGAACGAGAATAATCACGTAATATTCTAATCTAATATTGAAACAAAGCTGAAATTCTCGTTTAAGAAGGCGAGCAGTGCGGCAGCCTTTTGATTATAAAGTAACGAGGACAAAGAATCGATAAGGCAATAAAAGTTAGCGAAGCACCGTGCTATTTCTTTCAACTCGAAGCTCGAATGAAAACGAAAGAAACCCTGCACTGCATCATTCGCGGAATATATTGGACGTCGAACAGCATTGTATCGCTGATTTCAAGGCGCAAAACAATAAAAAGATTCATATACGAATCATACATCTTGCGTTTAAGCTCGTTGTTTAATTACAACCATTTTTATGCTTTACTGATATAAATCTTCGCTTGATAAATCAATTAAAATGTTAAATATTATTACGTAATCAATCTCATCATCAATTAGTCATATTCAATTATTCAGATCATAATCAATCAGTTATATTCAATAAGTTTCAACAATTCACCTTTCTGCAAAAATTCCTTCTTTAAGCTTCGATGAGATTAGTCGAGTTGTTTAAATTCAAGTTGTAACATCCAGTTACCTGACATATAAGTAGTAACTTGAAATCTTTTAATCAATGTGAATTTTTGTTTGACTTAAAATCCCTTTTCAAGTGAAATCATTTGCATCGGGTAGCTTCCTTACAAGCAGGTCGATTAATTGAAACCGGATTTTAGATAGATAATTATTATCTTTTACAATAACTTCGGTATATTACAAGATAGCTACAACTTATCAAACGAGCTAAAACAAGACGTACCGATATACCAATCTTTCTATTGTATTCTACTGATACATTGTACTTACTCCACATACTTTCAATAATTATCTCCATATATCTTCGAATACTCATCAGAACATTCGAACCTACAAAGAATTCTGATACCAAAATTGTTTTCTATGATATATTCGCTATCAGTCCACCAAACTCGCGTTGAATATCCTAACCCTATTAAGTGTATAGTACTTATGACGCAGCAGAAGAATTCTCTCCAGTCGTCATTGTACAGTCGCGTTGATGTATAAAATTCGTCCAAATTCCGCGTGAAACGGCGCGTAAGTGCACCAATAATTTGCAAATGGAAATTTACAGAAACACATAAGGGTGCAAAGTATGAAGGCAAAAGGGAATTTTTATAAGTCTCGTCCGAACTTCACTCGTATTTCTCTTTACTGGTAACTAGTCTCACCGCTTTGACTCTTATTAGTAGCTGGCTGGGAAGTCGGTGATGCCCTGGTGAAATTACTAAAATTCTTGGTAGGTGAGTCTGATGCAACATTGGCGAGAACTTTATCTCTTGGTGGCGGAGCCGAGCTGATGCTGGATGAGCTAACACCGGAATCGCTGGATTTCTCACTGAGGCAACCCCTCTGACCCAAACCGGTGATATTGCCGGTACCTTCGAGGCCAAGGTCACCGCTGCCAACCACATACTTCACCATGCCGCCGAGTTTCTGCCCGCTCTCGCAAGTATCCTCTATCACCACCGTTTCGCCGAAATTCCCTCTCTTCGCGATGAACCGGACGTTGCCACTACGGAGCAACGGTGATTTGTCGAACTGGCCCTCCTTCTGGCCAGTTACATTGCCAGTAATTGGTATGTTAGGATGAAAGTCGTCCTTGCTATCGGAAACAGTGCTCCCTTCTGTGCTGACACCGCTGACGTTCTTCGTAGATGCTGTAGCGTCGAGATTGTTCTCTCTGGGCAGCTTGGTAGTCGTAGTCGATTCCGGGCTTACGGTTCGTCGACTGGTAGAATTCTTGTGAGCGTCGTAACAACCGGAGTCCCGCGGGAACTGGCGGCGATTAAACGGTGAACAATGGCCGGATGTCTGGCCAGAGGTTAAGACCAGTCGACTCACCTCGTCGCCCTCCGAACTCGAAGCTAAATCGCCTTCGCTTCCGGCTATTAGGACAGAACAAAAACCAACTTACAGTTTCGGATTTTACCTTTGGTTTTGCGCGTTTAGAAGTGGTCGGGGTACGGATGTAGTCGTAAGTGATCGGAGTAAGTGACTTTGGATTAGGTCGGAGTAATGTCTGATTTTGGACGAAGTGTATGAATTAATGATGAGTTAGCGAGGAGAAGTAAATTATCTAGTGAGAGATGTGGCGATGGTGTATTTTGTTATCTATTATACAACAGCTACGAAAAGTATTTATTGTAGGATTTACATTTAAGTCGAAGTGTATATTAAGTTCTGTATCATTCAGTATGGCTAGAAAAATTTCGTACTACGAAAATGAAGTATATAAAGCCTGATGATAATGAAACGCTTCATTGGAAAATAATGGTGCGTGTCCTTGTATAAATAAATAAATAAATAAATATAAAATAGAAACACGATCTACAAAAATAAAGAATTTAAACGATCTGATATAATAACTCACATTGAAGGTCATTTAATAGTTGCACAGCTGTGAGTATCTTCGCGCGATGTTCTGGCTGATGTATGCGCAAGTAATCAAGATCCGCAGCCTCAATTTCCCTGAAGAGCTCCAAATCCTCGTATCCGTTAAATACAAATACAGGAATATGTTCCTGGAAAAACACGTTATTCAACATTTCAATATTTTTAGTTTGTCTTATTTAATCAATGTCTTTGTCTGAAACAGAACACTACTGTTACTTTAAGCTATTTACATTTAAAAATTAAGTTACTATAAGATTTATGATATGCATACTATACTACTATTACTATTATTACTATTATTATTACTATACCATATACATGTTTTGATATTTTACATATACTTTTTCCATTAAATGGTAGATAATGCTACCAGCCCATATATATTATATATATTTATATTTTAATCACATATATTCTTATTGCGATGCACTATACTGTTTTCATTAAAAAAATTATATCTTGATCATTTCGTAAACCAAACGTGACATCTTTGAGATGGACCGGACTTGAAATTCGAAGCCAATATAAATCTTCCTACATCCAATTCATCAACAAATTACTATATTCGCGAATGTAATACGTTTTAATCACGCATATTCTCCTTGCGATATACTACTATACTCTTTGCCAAACAAAACCACTATATCTGAATCATCTCGTTTATTTTTTTAAAAATCAATGTAACATCCTCTTAAAAATGTACCAGATTTAAATCTCGAAGCCAATACAAATCTCCTAACACCCGCCATATCACCATTTACGAGGAAAAAACCTACACATTTATCACTAAACACACCGACCAATAAAAAAGGAGGAACAAGGAAATGGGAGAAAACATGGAATCGATGATGTAAGATAAGGATGGAAAGAAACAGATGGATATAAAAAAGGGAAGTGTCGACGAAAAAAAGGAACACGCGACGTTTCAGTGGTGCTGTGTATTGTACGCGGTATAAAAGGTGCACGCAAGAAACGAGGGGAACGGGCGGGCGAAGGTTGGATATGGATGAAAAGAGAGAAGTCCAGGAAATAAAGAAACGTATAAAAGCAAGGTTCCCTGCTTTGCATTCGAAGCGATGCAAATGCGAATCAGTTTGTTCGAGCCGTGGCAAGATATTGCTCTCTACCTGAAGATTCATTCTCTGCAAGAGCTCTTGAACGGAACCAGGCTTCTGCCTATACCTCTGACCCCACTTCCCCCGGCCTTCGGGTTCGCCGCGCCTTGGAACCCTGTCGTTTAGTATCTCGACGTTTATGAACTTGAAGTGGCCTATCCTGTTGTGCAAAACACCCTTCCACAAGCCGCTCTTGTTCATTTGTACCACGTCGATGATGTCTCCCTTCTGCAACATAAACCATGTTACAATTTGCTTGGTGCTTTCCACGTGAGAAAACATTGAAAACTCTTGCGCCGTTTAATTCGAAGAAACCAACAGATTCGACGCTTTATATTTCTGTTCGCAATAGTTGGTATTATTGTGAAGTCATGTAGGATTGAGGAATATCGAGGAAAAGAGAAATAAGGGTTTGTTTTCACGAGGAGGTAAACGTCGAGTTCTGGCAGAGATTCTTTTCAAGGGTGTACGTATATCGTGCGATCTATAGTTGATCAATATGCATGTTTCAGCTGGGTTTGCTACTTTGGTAAAAAAATATGTTCCGTATCTACAGTGGTTGCAAAAAATATCCCCCCCCCCCCAGTGCATTTATTATTGCAGTTATTTGCTAATTAATTCGATCCGATTATAATAAATTTCATATCGGTTAGTAGTATCTTTGGATCATTACAAATATTTGATGTTATGAAAATGATATGTGGAACCTAAAAGAAACTTCATTAGAAAGTAAAAGTATGTATAAATACTTTATATAGTCACTGTATATAAGACGAAACCATCGGCGGACAAATATACCTGATTGCAACTAAGTATCTATGACTTTTTTCTTTATATGCATAATAATAGTTCACGTTTGGATAATTGGGTGCAATAAATAAAAGATCATTTAATTGGAGACGAATCAAAATTTCGTTGGAATAAATGGAATTCGACTGTAAGTTTATTCATATTGAAGTAGTTATATCATATGTTCTATACGAAAGTTTATTCGTAAAGAACGTATGTATTATCATAAAAAGAGTTTCAAGAATATTTTCGTCTCATAAAAAGTTGAGTTGTACATTATACGTTATCATCGATTCGGTGTTTTATGATATAAAGATATAAAAATAAAAATATATATCGTGGATTCTAAATCGTGGTACAAGTAGAGTGACGGAGATTCTACAATTCAAAATAAGAGAAAAATCGAGGATAGTAAAACAGTGTTGGAGGTTTTACTATCCAATGTGTGCATTTGACAGTTACAAATAATTATTGTGAGTTTTATACCTAATGCAATTTTTGGGTTTATTTATTATCAATACTTACCCATTAATACGTTCTTAGGGCGTGGGAATGAACATAATGAACAAAATAAGGAACAAGTAATAAACCTCTCATTTGAAATGTCCATTTTAGTTTTAATTGAGTCTAATCTATTATTTGCATTAAAATATTGTACGTTTGCGTCACGAAAGTGTCAAATGTCAAGATTTTGAACAATAATGTTATTTAATATATATGGCGATTTAACATAATGCGTTATAATACTTTGATCACGCAATAATTGATTACTTGAAAGCCATTTAAATCAAACAAATTAATTGAGATATAATTCATGAATACGTGCTTGTTCAAGGATTTGTATCAATCACAGACATACAGGAGCGCACATGCAAACATGTCTGTGATTAAACTAATCTGAGAGCTGCTATTGTGTATCATGAATATTTGCGTGTATATAGAATGAATATTATGATGTATTCCTACAAAATCACTCAGCTGTAAATTTCTTTTTCTCTTAAATAACCCCAGATATGCTCGAATTTTTATTATAATAAAATGACAAATATAATTGAGATGTTAGCATAATAAAACCTATAAATACCATATTAAAAGCTCTACTTTAGACATTTTATACATTTTTGCAAATTATATACGTTGTGTAAAGAATTTTGTTCCTAAAAATTCATGAACATCCACAGTCCAAAATATAATGACATGAATACATTTTATATTTGAAAAATTACTAGCGTAAGATTATAAAAGCTACCTGTTTAGAAATTATACTATAATATAGAAATAAGCAATGTAAAGTTCTGTAACGGCCAAGTCATTTGTGATAATAGTTTGTAAACAAACCTTAAACTTTAGTGCTTCCTTGTCATAAGGGCTAGGCGTATAATCGACTAGAGCCCTGGCTCTGCAAAGTACAGGCCCGATAGACGTTGGGCTGATAGCATCCCTGTCTTCGCAGGATATCGAGCTGTGATTGCTTCCTGCACGCACAAGTGCCTGCGTGCTCGAGCCACTTCCGCTTGGGAGACTTTCCACGCTGCTCGCGCTGCACGGGAACGCCTCGGATGATGTGCGATCCTGACGCAGCCTTGAAATCTTCCGTTGCACGTCGTGCCTCAAATTTCGTGCTCGTCCTGCGATCCCCGCCCTCGTATCGCCCTCAAGTAAAGCGCTAGCTTCCGACTGGAAATTTTAACGAACGATTGCATAATATTGAAAAATAACGAACATCGTTCCGACTATTTGCTTGTATCGATGGAGATGAAAAGAGGAACTTCACAATGGTAATACGTGAATTAGGTCGAAGACTTACACGCAACGAATGCCCGTTTCTTTTTTTTTTTTTTTTTTTCTTCCTTTTATCGGATATGAGATATTAAATGGCGTACTTTTGGAGTTATGGAGAAACGAAGATTAATTTTAGCATTTTGATTTTCTTATGATATGGTAACGTATGGCAGCATATTAGCATCCATATTAACATATTTTGTATAGATCGCATAAAGATATGTCTTTTCCATATTTTTACTTTTCCACTTTTGCACGAAAATGCCCGTATACATTTTATATGATTATTTTGAATTATATAAACTCTTTACTCTTTACACTTACTTGGAGATTTATTTATTTATTTAGAGTTACATCTCTTGTCGAAGTACTAGCGAACGCTATTTTTATGTACACATATATATCAAATTTCTATATTTCGATTTATAATTACTTTTCACAAAAAATTCTATACCCGAAGGAGCACATAACATATCAATAGAAAAAAAAAGACACGTGTACTTTTATATAACCAGTGGTCGAATAATAATATGAAAAGAACATATTCTTAGCTCTTCTGGTTTAAATCAGTTTACGAACAGATTGCTCGATGACCGTTTAACTAAACGAGCACAATCAAACGCTCTCACTCTATGTCTTTACTCGTTTGGTCTAAACGCACCTTACTCGGCCATACGTTACGAATTCTAGGCCGTTCGTTTCGCGTAATTCCTCGATGATCGATGCAAAGTCTGTCAATGAAATCTTTTTACAACAGGGATTGAAATCTGGATCCTTTTTCGTAATTCGAACGAGATCGTTCTGTGGTATTGAGAACATGCAACGATTATGCGTAAGGCATGACCGTGGAAGATTCACAGAGTCTGACGGACCTCGAGCTGACGTCGTTGTCGACTTGTCGGTGGAGTAGACGCACTTGTGTAACTGTATACCTTGGTGATAATGTACAAAAGCGTCTACTTTTGTGTTTTTCGATATGTGTATGTCTTTAACGCTAGCTACTCGGTTAAAGTGTATCTGGCAAGTAATTCAATGAAACAGTACGAATTCGAATGACAAAAGCATGCATGCAATCGATTCCACTTTGAACTGATATCGACTTCACTGATCTGGTTTGAGATTTAAAAGGGAGTGACTTTTTTGGAGAAAGTAAACTGATCGTGTGTTTTACAAAAATTATTGCAGAGAAGTCAAACGTGACTAAATGTTATTGCCATGTAAGCTTTGTACGAAAGATCAACCAGATGAGTGAAAATGTATATTAATAATGTGAATAAATTACTTACCCCAGAGGATAGGTAAGATACAAGAAATTAAGGAAAGAACTATCCTAGATGTCTATGTATAGTAAACATTAGAATAACCACAATTATAGTATGTTGAGTTAAAAGAAAAATAATGTCGGTTTCATTTTCATTTTTATAGATGTGTTGACCCATTCAATTGATTCTTAATTGTTGAATCTTAAAAATAACCAAGTTTCATATTGGTGATATGGTTGGATTTCAAAATTCAAAATTTATTTCAACTTGTTCAATGAGAATTTTCTTCTAAATTACTTACGACATAATAACAATTTATATTTTTAAACATATTATAACAAATAATTTAATATTTATTTAAATTTTATTTGATTATAGATAATGTTTAATTATCTTCTGGAGAGTACTTCGCGTCATTGATCCCCTTATTAATCAGTAGATCGCGGATTTTTATGCATTCATAAGAAATTTAAAAATGCAAAAATATACATAATGTATAAATATATAAAACATTCAATGTTAAATGCTTATTATAATGTTTTTAACACTAGAACTAACGATTAAATTTGTATCAAAGTAATCGAAATCCGTATATTTTACCAAAAATTACTCGAATCCCCAAACATACACTTCTATAATTCTTTACACAAAAATCTAAAATATAATTACGTATTAAACCTCCTCGCTATTTTGGTAGTTCTAGTGTTAATCATATTCATAAATACATGAATCCAAATAATTAATCACAGTCCATTAACCAATATAAAACCAAACAAGAAAGAAAGAACAATTACTGCAAAATAATCTTCCCCAAAATAACTAAAAACAGATAACGAAAATATCATCTCACGTTTATCGCATCTCATACAAAACCGACGTAACATTACTACAAACCCCTCGAACATGCATCAGTTCAGCAAGAATAAACATCGCTGGTTAGTGTTATGTATCGTACATTTAAATACTCGTTCTAAGTACAGCCACGAATCATGCAAACATACTGATGCAAGAAAAAAAATGAAACAACAAAGGACAGAAAATTCGAGAGAAAGGAGACACTTTTGTGAAAGGAGGACTTGTATATGTCACGTACTGTGTGTACGGCGGCCGAGTGTTGATTCTCGAGTTCTTCTTGATCCTCGTAGTCGCTGCTTTGGCTCGGCGATAGTCCTTCCTCGCCGCTACTCCGGCTCTAAAATGTTGATACTCGCAGAGACAGTTCTAATTTATGGATATGTAAAAGGAGAAGCGGGCTCTATTTTTGTCTAGTAGCACGTAAAATGCTCGTTAGAGAAAGAGGAGATCAAGAGTCGTTATGGAAAGAAAAAATGCTAGTTCAAAATCAAACGTGAAAAGATACCATGTAATGTATAAATGTAGATCGAGTAGTACAGCAAAACGTGTTACAGTATGTGTCGTGAATATAATATAGTTGCTATACGTGCATATACGAGGGTCAGCCCAAAAGATGTGCATGCTATGAGCTTCGTAGAAGATGAAGTTAGGTCACATTTAAATTGTTTGTGTCGGTTTATTTTATCCATTCGATGTATCCTGATTAGTATTAATATTGGAATTTTTCGATTTTAGTAAGTTACCTATTCTCCAAGAGAATCTTTTATTATCTTTGAATTTATTTATTGCTTCTAAGAAGAGTTTTATTTAAACTAACCATTTAATATTATTTCGTGAATTATTTTAATTGATTTAAATTAATCGTTATCAATTTTATTTAGAATTATAGAAGTACTAACTATTCAATAGAATCAAAACATTATTTGAAACATAAGTTGGCTCAATATTTAAGCGACACTGTTGTGATTTTAAAGAAGAAAATGGAAGGGATTGGTGGACCTGAATTGAATGTTTTAAATTCGGCGAGAGAACGTAAAACTGCGCTGATAACACCAATAAACGTTTTATAGATTTTTAGAACGATCGGACTCTTGACTTTTTGAATTGCAGTTGTATAAAATTCATCCAGCATTTTGATATTTTGATATTTATACAAATTATTCAATATTTTAATTCCTTCAATTGCATGAAAATATTTTATTTTATTAAAACATTATTTCAAACCGCAAAACACTTTTAGAGATAACTGTTTTTTATTAAAATAATCTTCGTGTAGAAACATAATTGACGTATTACTTGTACATGTAGAAGCGTGAGAACCTAATCACGTTAAAGTATTATAATATCAAAAAATAAAATGTATCAAATTTCCATCGAAACATGCCCCAAGGAAAACTTGAGATAAAGCATTCTCTTGTGAATTGAAAGTATGCCTTTATGTACAAACTCCTGATATATTGTTAATATTGTAGGGCCGTACAACTTGCGATAAGACACCTTAATACGTAGCAGAAACTGAGAGCAGCGCACTAGATGTTCCAAAACTTTGAATTAAATTTCTGAAAATTACATTCTCAGCCATTCACTGTGAAGTTCATGAAGCACGGCTGTCAATTAGTCTTTGTATGAAAAAACTTTCTTTTCCATTGAAACACACTCAAATTTTACTTTATCTCGTTGGTAAAAACTAAAAACGTTAAATTTAGTATGAAAAGAGATCTTACAGGCGCTGCATAAGTTCTTGATAAATCGTAAGTAGCTGTAAACATGATATAAAATTATCATTCTTGATAGATTAAGCCAATTTAATAATCATCATCATATGTTTCGTGCGTTATTCTTGTCTTCGTATAATACTTCTATTATTTATAACAATAATACTAGTACTATACACAGCACTAATTATTGCGATGATTCGATAAACATCCAATACTTTGACAGTAACAGAATTATTAAGAAATCACACGGCAATCGAATGTTTGAATTTCGAATATGTCAAACTTTTAAATACTTAGATGTTATTCGAGTTCACTGAACAAACGACAAAAGTAATCTTTTTTAAAGCTAAATTAAGTTCGAAAACAATTTCCAGGAGCATGGAACAATTACAGTATGTTAAGAGATTGTTTTAATTCTAAAAAGGATATGGGGAATCTTGATATTTTGTTTAAATGATTAGCATAAGTAACTTCTAGAACGTTTGAATTAAATAAAAATAATATTTTCTTACAGGAAAAGATAAACAATTACACAGATGAGAAATCCATTTTGTATAAATGATTATGAAATGAGAAAATGATTCCTAATGGTTCGTTGCATTTTTACTTAATACCTCTAATTTGCATGATTTACCGAAGTTGCTTGCAAGAAAGTGTAATTGCATTGTTTAAAGCAGTAAAACCGTGGCGATTTAATACACTAATAAAAAGAAATTGCATGTTACACAAGTAGATAGCAACTGCAGGCTACGCATATCTACATGAGTTAATGATACAATTAGTATTCGACGTGTCAATGTATGAGTATATGTATGGAAAGAAATAGAGAATGAGGTTGTCAGTTCTGCCTAGATGTCAGAATAGGAAACAGGAGCTACATATTCCGCTTCCACGGTCAGATTATTCATTCCAAGAATTCTGCTTAAAGTTAATCACAACTCAAATTCATTAATTTAATAGTATAAACTTATAAATTAGTTACGACGATAAATAGATAATTGATCTGTATTAGCAATAACAAAATTAGATTTTTTATTATAATACTAATAATATTAAACAATATCAATAAAGTGGGTTTTTTTAATTAGAATATTGTGCTGTACAAATGCAGCGATGGACGTCAACAATAAGGAGGTCAAGATGAACCACTTGTGAATGAACTTTACCAGCAAAAAGTTTGTTGGGAAACAGTTAGGTTGAAATGAAAATAAAAGATTGAAATTCATAATTCGTAATGTATTCATTGAAATGGAAGAAAATTAACGATAAATTCATAAGAATAGGTAACACTTTAAATTACATTTCATATGTTAATACAATTTGAGGGAAATCTAAGAAACTGTGTACATCAAATTTTTTGCAACGAATTAAATTTGTAAAGCTACAATCTCTACGAGGTTATTGTAAAAATTAATTATATTGTAAAACACCTTTCTACTTTTAGACAAATCCCAATATTTAATATTCCACATTCAATAATAACCAAAAATACCGAGTATAAAAAGTCTGAAATTTATTCAAAGAAAAATATTCCAACATAATGTTAGTCGTGTAAAAATAAATACGCACAAAAGGTACCAAACCCTACTGAAAAAAAATGTTTTTCGTTAAATTCATTTTTGACTTAAACAGTGGTATCTGCAGTTCTGGAATATTCGATTTGCAAAATTTCAGAACATCCAATTCGTTATGTTCGGTTCGTTAAGCGAACTCAACGAAAAGAGTGTTGCGAGGACGGGACGTATCGTTTGATTCGCATAGATACACATATAACTGTGTTAGTTTACACAGTTATCTATTTGTACGTGAATGCGAGAGAGAGAGAGAGAGAGAGAGAGAAAGGCAGATTTGTTAATAGATAGTACCAGCGAGACCATACTAAAGACGAAAGCCTCGATGGTGCACAGCTAACCGGTAGGAAAAATCCATATTCATGAATACTAGACCCGTCTACTTAGCTATGCGTCTAATCTGCAGAAATCTCCGATTCTAGACTCGAAGATGTTGATGCTTGTTCCCTGTATGTGTACGTACTACCCGCGTAAAAGCACCACGCTCGAAACCTACCCGTAAGTTTCGACAATAGTATTGCGTATACGAAGTAAATGGAATGGTATGCAGTTCTGGTTCGGTTTCATTAAGTAAACGAGAAAGTAGTGATTTGGAAAATGTAATCACACCTCGATATTAGAAATTGGCGAATATTGGAATGATTTTGTGTGGAACTGAATTTTTTCACCATTTTGTGTCTCTATTTAGATGAAATTGAAAATTAACATGTGATATATTGATTTTCATTCTTATAAGTATTGTTCGTTTCTCGTGTCCACCGACACAGTCGACAGTTTTAAATTCATACGCTGCATTCTAAAGACTGAACGAATCATGTAACAGTATACGGCGTAACTATTAATGATTCTGACATCTCCTCGCAATGACAAAGACAGGATAAAGATAATATTATTAGACGTATAATTTCCCCTGACACGTGAAATTTGAATTGAACGTGATATTGAAACGTGGATTTATTTCTGTCTTATGATAGATTTCCAACATATCTACGATGTCAATATTTGGAAATAAATGCAAAGTAAATTTAACATACGTAGTAAGCTACTACAGGAAAATTTATCGAATCGTATATACTCGTATGTAAAACAGCAAATTTAATAGATAAATCTCTATCGTTTGATACGTGTCTTATTCGATTTACGTATCTGTTCATAACTGATAAAAATTTTCTTCATTTTACTTAATGTTCTAGCAATATTTTATTTTAAAGCGTTATATTTCTATGTCATATTTTTACCAATATGTTAATAATACATTTCTCATAGTATGTAATAAAGTACAAGAGGAACATATACAATATTTTTGATGGCATTAAACCAATTGTAACACAAATATATAAATTTTATATTGTTTAAAATACTATAATATAGAAAAAAATTTCTTGTACAATATTTTACCAGAATCCTTTGAATTTGCCTCTAAAATAAACATTCCATGAACTGTTTCACGAAGAGTGCTTAAGAAGACCATTTGCGTTATCGCGAGCTACATATATGCATAAAGTGCTTGAATGTCGCCTTAGAGTTCACACCATTTGTTGCTGTGATAAGACTATATGCAGTATCTTTCAAAAGGGATTTCTTTATGCGAACTTACCTGGACGTCGCTACTTGCGTAGTCTCCACTTTCTCGAGAAGCTCTCGAGTGCGTAAGTGGTATGATAGCTGGTGGATTATTATGACCTTGTGGCACAATAAGACCTCGCATTGTCGAAGTTGCACCTTTCCTGGAACGATCTCGCGGGAGACTGATGTCTCCGGCAGTTCGAAGCGAAATAATTCCCTCACCTCTGTTTTCTGGCCTTAAATTCAGTGTGAAACATACTCTGAAATAAAATATAAGCATTTTTTCAAGCTCTCGAAAATTTCTTCTACATACGATTAGTTTCAAAAGTGTATCCTTAAAAATGAACTATACTAAAATTTTATGCTTTATGCTGTCATTAATCGCTAATCATTTATTACGTGTCCATTTAGAAAAACTAATATATAAAAGTAATATATTGTGAAATTAAAAGCACTTTACTTACATAAAAAAATTATATTATTCAATACGTCGAAACTTTTCAAAATGAAGAATGAAAGAAAACAAGTAAAATATTATTTGAAGCTTATATTATTTAACAAAGGTGTTGCAATATTGAACATCATACAAAAATTGTATTGTATTTAAAAATAATTTATAAAATATGACGCGAACGTTAAAGAAGAAAAGTTGGAAAAGATCGTTTTCATTAAAACTTACGTTTTGTATTTGAACAAGAAACATAAAGGCAATCTGGAGAAAATACTTACTTTCTAACTTTTTATTAGATCATCCCATAAGTTCGTGCCGACTTTTGTGTATACATTTCATGTGTCGATTTATAAACATACGGTGATAAGGGACCAATGCACTTGAAAAATGGGAAGAAGTTGTACAATGAGAGGGGGATTACATTTTTTCATGAAACTGAAAGGTATGTAAACAATCTTAACATATACAACCGCTCGAAAAACGGAACGAACTTATGGGATGACCTAATATTAACTTCCTTTGATTTCGCGTAATAATACTTGATGTTATGTATACGTTAATATTGAAGGACTAATACTTAGTTGAATCAAATATTATGAGAAATTTACATTAAAATTTTCAATATCGTGAAATAATCTGCAAGTACGTTTTATAAGCATGTATGGTTCTTATTCGTTTTGTTATTAAACTATAAGACAAGTACTATTTATAAATTTTATATATTTTGTTATATATGATTAAAAATATGTTTGCGGGCTTCACCTTCCATTTTGAATAGTCGCTGTTGGTACAGGACCACCGCTGGCTCCCATGAGGAAGTCTTCAGGGTCTGACTCATATGGAGGTTCGTCATACCAGTGTTGACCTCCAGGACCCAAACCCAGTCCACCTCCGCAACGTGCATCCTCGTCGTACATGTAAGTGTCATCTGAACATTAAAAATACATTTATCATTACATTGAAATACAAAGCAGCAATATTACGATAAATCCTTTTACTAATTTCTTAATATTAATATCAGTGAATGTGAAGTTAAACGACGACAACATGTAAGTTAAACGACACATGTTCGCTGATATCGAACGTAGCACTGGCCAAACTTCATTTAAAAAATATTTATTACGTTTAAAATACAAATATACAAATAAAATAAAATTTTAGATATATAATAATATAAAAATTTTAGAATTTCGATCTGTTCAATGAAAATACAAAATTTTAATTAACTTTAAATATAGAAAAATAAGTCTGTCTCTACTACCATCTATATCAAATCTTGAGCGTACTTTAAACATCTATTAACCATATAAATCATTCACAAGCCATATTGATCAATTTCGTAAATTCTTAATTTATCTCATAATTTGCTATTATTTACGTCATACGTTTTTAAAAAACGATCTCACGAAAATAAATAATTCATTTTCTCAAAATTGAATGTCAATCGTGCACTTATATACAAAAAATTGAAAAATTGATAAGAAGTAGAGGTGGTCAGTTCGACCGACATATAAAAAAAATAACGTATGAAATTAATAATTCAACAATAATATTAAAAACGAATTGAAAACAAATATGCAATTTAATAAAGCCAGTCTTACTGTTCTCTTCCTCTCAAGCAATTTGAACCTCCATTCTGTTTCTTCCTATTTTATTCTTACTCCTAAAGAGAAATTCTATCAGCATCAAATCAATCAAACGGTTTTTATCGTTTCGCGCAGCAATAGTGGATGGTAAAAATTCTTCTCGGAGAAATTGCACGGTGTTTCGTTTGGTAAAGTGTAGCATGGCGCTAATGCGTGGTAATTCGAGACGCGAGAAGACCTCGAGTGCCGTTGCTGGTGCGAAAGACTGAGCGAAATCAAGCGTCTGAGGATCGTGCACGTGCGTGTGGGCGCGAGAAAAAATGAGGGGATCGGGAAAGCGAGCCGCGGAGAAAGCAGTCGACGGTTGTTGACGATAACGAGATTAGCCAGAACATAGAAGGGGCTTCGTGGCTTGGTACTATTGCCTTCCTCGACTACGTGATCGCGAATAAAACTCCCCGAGTCAGTGATAAATCGGTAATAGGAAATTTAAAGGATCCTGGAAACATTACTCTCGATACTTTACTCGATCTTCTTTATGACACCCGATATATGTTATTATATTTGATCAAGTACTTTTTTTCATATACCTTCATAATGGAGAAGATAGGTTGATTTATAGGATTTATAGGATCAAGTAGTAAAATAATGCATATAAGTAGGAATAAATAGAATCGCTTAAACAGAGTATTATTGTAAGATAATTGGATAGTTAGAAATAACGTCGATTTAGCTACAAACAATTTATAGATATAATAAATATACTGACAATTACTACATAACTAGAGATCAAACGTAAAAAAGATTTTTGTGATTTAAAAAGGAATATGAATGTAAATAAGAAGGTTTAACATAATGCCAGCAATACTTAGATTTTATATAAACTTTTTGAAAGTATAAGAGCTAGGGGAAAGAAGAAATAACGACGAAGACCTGTTAAGAATATCTTTGAAATTTGTTTTCATAAACAAAAAAGTATTCAATGATGTAATTTGTCTGAAAAAAAATGATACCAAAAAATTAATGCAACGTTATAAATCTTCGCATTGATAGTGGATTCTTCATGTTTCACACACGTGAGCTACTCAATATTTATGCTAGTACTTTACTGAAAATAATTACAGCGTGTTACCTGATTGAAAACTATTAAAAGTCAATAAAATCCTAGATGTGCACACTAATT